>NC_134484.1:222191033-222428533 GCF_040206685.1 Ascaphus truei
ATCTACACTATGAAAGAAATGTATATTAAAAAATATTTAATAAACATCAATAAATGCTCCCCCCCCCCCGTGACCCTTCATAATGTAAAACCATTATTTATTTTTTAACATACAGGATTCATACCCCAGACCTACGGTAGTCCCTGGTGGTCCCGACGGGTGTCAGCAGGCCCCACAGTGCACCAGAGGGGGGTGCCCACAGGGTTTGGAGGCCTACGGGTGGTTCCCATCAGGCGCCGTGGTCCTCCAGGTGGGCTCCGCGGGTCACCGTAGGCCTCAAATGGGGTCTTCACGGGAGGGCCCACGGGTGTCTGGGGGGCCCCGGGTCAGCCCCACAGGTGTCTGAGTGTCCTTGAGTGGTTCCCACAGGGGTCTGGGGGCCCTCGGGTGGTCCCTAGGGGTCCGCCGGGCCCCCACTGGATTGGGGCCCCTGGTTCATCCCCGCAGGTGTCCCCGTGGGCATCCGAGGAGTCCTCAGGTGGTCTCCAGATGTCCCCGTAGACCTAACAGACCAACCCTGTTTGTTAACAAATAAACATGGCCTACATTTCAATCCACCACCCCTCCACCCAAACACACACAGTAATGGGCAAAATAACTATTATCCAGATATGGATAATAGGTTATTTGCCCATTATTAAACACAACATTAGCATGCATCAAAAAAGTAAATAATTACAGTTCTACTTACCACACCAGCAGGTTTCTCTGTCCTCCATTGCCAGAAAGCAAACATACATAATAAAGACATTCTAATGGCCCATAACCCCTTAATCACCTTAGTGGTTAATAACCGCCATAGTAATTAAGGGGTTAACCCACCCTGCCCCGCTAACCACCCAGGAGGCCTAGGCACCCACCCCAGACTGACTATACCCACCCTGTACCCATTGAGTAGTATAGTGGTACATCATACCCATATAATAATAACATGTGCATGATACGCCTCTATAGCACTCAATGGGTACCCTAATCACAATACATTAATGCACCAAACACACACTTTTTTTTTTAGTGTCACACCATGGGGAATCTAGATGTCTGCATTGGGAAAAAAATACAGTAGCCTACCTACCAAGTGCATACTGTAATAGCAACCATGGATTTAGATACATTGAAGTATTGTAAAAAACAATATTTACAAAACATTCTATCCTACATACCTGCATATTTATATATTAACATATGTGAACTGGGGTATCATAAGGAGCATACCTGTCCCCATCTGACTACAAGGAGGACCATTTTTTATGTACTAACATTTCATATTTGTTATTTCATTATAAAATCTATTGTGTAAAAAGTTACAGTATAGTATGTGTATGAAACCCATAACATTGTCATGCTTTTCTCATGTTTGAGATTTAAATTTGTAAAGTATCTACAGTATGTATAATGTTAGCAACTAACTGATTTTTTTAAATAACTGCAGTGATTTAATCTCTTACTGTTTTGACAAGCAAATATGTAGAGGGAAAAGAAAAAGGTGTAAATAGGAATGTGGCCAGATTACAATGGGAATGCCCTCCACATGAATTAAAGGTGATTACAGTTAAAATTAGATAAAACATCTGACTAGGAAATTCATCTATATCTCATGTGTCTTGAATGTTCTATACACCGGTGTTTATGCAAATTTTCAATCACACCTCCAATTAATAGATAACTGAAAATATAGCTATCTGTCACTCTTTTTCTGAAAATTATACACTAATATAAACAAAAACATGAATTATGATACTCAGGAATGATCAGATAATTATGTAAAAAAAATAACACAATTTGAGTTAAAGATCTACAAATAGCAGTATGGCAGAAAAAAAAATTAAGTCAACTACTTTGCTAAATGTAGAAGAAAATCAAGAGTACAACAATGAGAGGTGTAAATGTTAAAGCAATCTTAATAATAATAATAGCATGTTTTTGTATAGCTAGTTATACGTAGCGCTTTACAGAGACATTTTGCAGGCACAAGTCCCTGACCCGTGGAGCTTACAATCTATGTTTTTGGTGCCTGAGGCACAGGGAGAAAAGTGACTTGCCCAAGGTCACAAGGAGCCGACACCGGGAATTGAACCAGGCTCCCCTGCTTCAAACTCTCAGTGCCAGTCAGTGTCTTTTACTCACTGAGCCACTCCCTCTCTGAAATATATAGAATATGAGCAATTAAAAAATCACATATAAAAAAAATAAATGATCATGAGTGCGTCCATCATCTAGGTCCCAGATATGATGTTGACACAGTTCAATAGCAAACAAAGTCCTAACCAAGGATGACACAGTTCAGGAAAAAGTTATATGAACCCAATGTCACCTTCCAACAAACATAATAAAACCAACACCATCCACATTCATTGATTATTATTGCTTTGCATATTTATTAGTATAAATTATTATATTTACTTAGGAATTGTCTATGTATATAAGTATATAATATAATTTATTTTCTAGACATTGATAATCTGAGTGCATTTTAATTAAATGTTTGTCTATTTTAGTATCAAGAGATGAGATGTTTGGATATATTTCCAACTTTGATTTCAGGCCTGAAAAGCCTGCCAGCCAGAGACTAAGTCACAACTTTTGCCACCAAGTTCTCAGAAACGAACATAGCGGTCGCAGCAGGGATTTTATGCCGATTTGTGTTCCAGGAGATTTAGGCTAACTCATTGTCAGGAGGGACCAAGTTCTCAGAAATTAATGTAGCGGTCTCGGATGAGATTTCTTGCCAATTTGAGTTCCAGGAGATTCCGGGCTAAATCCAGGTCAGGGTAAATCTTTTCCATAGAGTTCCCTGCACTTAGGAAAGTCTAGTTTTCGACCCCAGATCCCCAGTAAGTGTGTTTTGTGTCTGTACTTTGTGTTTCACTGTGTGTATGCAAATGTATGCCGAATAAATTACAATTTATTTCTGTACCTTGTTTTTCTCAATGAATGATCCTGGTTAAAAGGTGTAAATAAACTGGTCTCCCATGACACACTTCAATTTAAATAATTAAACATATACTGTACATATAAAATACTGTGGGTTTGTTTGTTAAGATTTTGTATATCTAATTGTATATTCTTTGGGAGGTCTGTGGCCCCTCCTTTTAGTTTAATCTCACCCATCCCACATCTATTTAATCAAAAGGTTAAAGTACACACATGTTAATGTTGTATTGTATTGTATTATATGTCTTTATTTAGATAGCGCCATAAATGTACATAGCGCTTCACAGTAGTAATACATATCAAATAAATAACAAATAATATAAATAACAGGTCATGGGAATAAGTGCTTCAGACAATGTTGTCCATTGAGAGATTTATTCCCCCAGGAGTAAGGGTGGAAGCTGCAGCAATAAGCGTGGGAAGTATATATTTTTTTTCTTTCACTTTTTAAAATTTTATTACACTATATTTATAAGGGCTCTTTGTTTTTCAGCCAGTTTTCACTGAACTTTAGCAGATTTGAACCCCTTAGTCATACATGTTATGCATCCCATGCTATTGGCTATATCATTGTTTTGTTTCCCCTTCTTTCTTTGCAGTGGAGGAAATAGAAAGGACACAGTAGTGTGCAACATTAGTAGTGTAGAACCTGCTTGAAGGGTTTACCTTGATGTGGTTGCAGGCTTGATATGTTTTGACCAAAATATTGAAAAAAATTACCAATACTTATCTAAAGAAAAACATACAGTAGCGACATATCTTATTGAACTAAATACCGGCGGCATGCCGGGATCTGCCCCAGCTGCCGCCAGTAATGCACGCGCGCCGCCGCGTTCCCCCACTCACCCCCCCTCCTCCATCGCGCGCAATTTAAACACGCTTCCGGACCCCTGTACCCCTTCTGCTCTGCCACTCTGCTTCCCCGAACCCCCGCTTACCTTAATGTCATCTCCAGGGGTGTCGGGGAAGCCTGGGGAAGCCGGGGAAGACGGGGAAGCCGGGCGCGCATGTGACTGTGACGTCACAGTGCGCCGCCACGCGCCGCGGCTACCCGCTTCCCAGCCACATACAGCCAGCGGCTTTTGCTCGAATAAGAGCTGCCGCTGCTGTATAGAAAGGATTACTTGGTCATTAGAGTGCTGCACCACTCTAAATTGGACTATTCTCAATGCCTATTTTGTACCATACTATTTTACATAATCCTCTTAGGCGATTTTCGTTATGTGCGCATGTGCAGACCGGCAATGCGCTGTTCTACGCATGCGCAAAATCGGCAAAATCCTCCATTCTGCGCATGCGCGACCTTGGACCGGCCCATTCTGCGCATGCGCGGACATGACGGCCCCCTTCTCTGTACCGCCATATTGGCGGATCGCCGAAAAGCGGAGCACCAAGAAGCGGGGCCTTACTGTATAGATTTCTCATTTCAGCCCATTTGGGTGCTAAGGAGTCTGACTGCAGGCTTCTCTGTTCTCCTGTGTCAGCACACTTGTGTGCTATGGAATCTCTCTGTCTGTCCACAGCAGGTTTTTTTTTTACACTCCTATGATAACCCAGGTGGGACTGGTTTATTGAATGGCTGCAATTAACCAGCTCCCTTCATTGATCTTCTCAGCATACAAGGCCTGCACAAATGTTACAATATATTCACATAACAAATCCCACATTGTGTGTAATCCATTAAACCAGCTATTAACTTTTGTATTAAAGGGGTTTAGAAATTACAACATATCTATTTAATTAGTGTCCAAATTAAGAACATAAGTAAATATATAGTAAGCAAAATAATCTTTGTATTCTTACAAACACATTTTATTAAAGAGAGTATCTGCTTAATATTCATTTGAAGTAAATCTTCTTTTTCCCTGCATTGAGAATGGTAGCTACAGACTTTGGTACTTCAGTGATGGATAGCAAGCTGTTGCAACTTCAGATACTTTCTTCTCTTTACCTTGAATGCTAAGTTAGAGCCAAGCATGAGTGATTACACCCATATGTATGAGTAACTAGGGATGGCTTCACAACTGTGCTGAGCAGCCAGGCGTGTGTTTATAATTCTTGTACAGCATAGAATATTTCATTCTATTAAGTAGCAGCAGCCGCAGCAACCATGAAATTTTCCCCTGCCAATATATCAAGTGATGAAGGTACTGTTCAGACTAGAAATGTTGTGCTCATATGTTGATCTTTTTCTCTTAACAGCTTTGTGCCTTTTTTCATCTACTGCATGAGTTATGAACTACAATATGCAAATGTAATGTTATGGACATTTGGTTACTGCAGTCACAATCCATAACTAATAGGGTAACGGAACAAATATATTTGTAATTTTAAACATAGTTCCGTAACAAACTGTGACAATACCAGATGTAAAACTGAATATACATTTTGATCTTGCAGTAAAAACACATTCTGATGATAATCATTTTACAATGAATTAAATAGCATCAGGCTGTGATTGTTCTGTATACGGTGATAATTTAGTGTACAAAATATGCAGTTAAAACACTGAGTTAAAACACTATTTAGAAGCTCAAGAAGCAATGAAGAAATATTATGCCATAATGTATTTATGTATTCCACTAAGGTAAAATAACAAGTCAATGTATACAGGAAATATGACAATACCAATGCAAACAAATAAATAAATGTAAAAGGCAATTTTGTTTTGCATAGGAGTAAAATTGTAATATATACTTTTATTTTACTAAGGCACATGTCTCAAATGAACAGTGATAACAATGTATACTATATGTATATAGCCAGATATACTATTCTCTGTTTTTTAGCCAAATTCTAACCTAAATTAACGTTAGTTAGTGAATCTTACCCACGAAATAGAATAACCCATGGTTCAATTTCTATAGCTGCAAATAATATGCAAATTAGGCGTTATCCTAAAATCACTTGCCTATGTTTCCAGTAGATGAATAGGACTTGAGTAACATAGTTAATACAGGCTATGCTCTGTCTTACCCTAGAAATACACTACAATAATAATGGATACGGGTAGGGTTGAGGAGTGACGTCAGCAGTAGGACCCTGTGTACATTTTGCGTATGCTTACACAGTGTATGAATTTTTACCCCAGTCAAGTGAAGTGACCATGTCTTGATACCTTAACAAAATAGACATCATATGTACTGTATATAAGGTCACACAGAAATGTGATTGTCACGCAAACAGATAAAAAAAGTCTGATCTAGATCAGAACTCTACTGTTGCATCTCTCTTCTTCCTCTTTTTCTTCAATTATGGATTAATCCAGCTTCCATGGATGAAAAAACTGCTTAGTGCTGTACCAGTTATACCCCTAAGGACTCTAAGGCCTTGGTCCCGCTGCTTGCTTCCATTCTTTATGTCCCCGCTGGCTCCTTCCGGCGTGGCTGACTGCGTGCTATGACGCGTCAGCCAACCGGAGCTACAAGGAGCTTGTGTTTTCGCCGAGTGTCGCGTCACGTGACACGCAAGGGAGCCAATCCGAGTCCCCCCCTCTGCTCCCCCCGCACCCCCATTCTGATTTCTCCCCTCTGCCCGATCCCCGTTCCGATTTCCCCCTGTCACGGTAACTTATGACAAGATATAATAAACACCAAATATCTGGGTTGAACTGAACGAGGCTTAGATATAATAAAATATATTTATTCCTTAAAAAGGTGAACACAGCAATATAGTACAATTAACAGGCAAGAAGGTAACACTTACTTAGGGTTGGGGAAGGGAGAAGTATCAGCTAGCAATGCTCCAGCAATCCGGTGACATCCAAGGTGAAATCAGAAGAACGACAACTGTAGGGTTGACACAGTTTATATACCTTTGTAACCCTATTCTTAACATTGAATACAGACTATTGGTAAACAATTATCTGTATCCAATCCCTAACGTGGAGACACAGTTTAACCCATGCCCCCCAGCTAGTTAGCCCATGCGTACTGGGACTCTGAGGGTCTTATTTCTGTAGCCCCATAATTAAATCAGGGGCGACGACCAGTCTACCAAATTAAGTATCTGGCAGGATCTTCATTGTTTGTAGGTGTAGATATGACACTTACAAACCACTCCAGTTTGATGCTTCTCCGCCCTCAGGTAAACAGTTAGAGTGGCAGAGTCTTTTGATCAGTACTTGGTTCCTAGTGTAAACAATCAGGGCAGTTAACTTTTGATCACAGGCCTTATGCTAAATCATCCGGCTGCCCTTCCTGGCCTATTAGCATAGCAGATGGAGTCTGCATTTTCAGAGCAGATCCAAAATACCATATACACTTTAATATCTTCACATATTAATAAGTTCCGGTCTGGTGGGTCCAGTGGGTCGAAATTTGCCAGTTTTTAATGCCTACAGTGACTCTACATATTGCCAAATTTCAACTCTCTGCGACCTCTAGAACCAGAGATACAGAAATGCACTTTAAAACATTTTTAAAATACAGGATTATAATGAAACATGGGAACAGGGGAACATACATTTTCCTGACATGACAAGGTGTAAGCCACATTCCTGTACCGCAGTCCAGTTAACCCCTTGCCTCCCTGGTGAGGTCAGGGGTTGGCCATATGGGGTGCAACCCCTTTAATACCGGGCCAACCCCTCTCTCCCTCTACACCCCCCTTGCTCCGATTCACTACCCCCCATGTGTATTTGCCTGTGTGTGAGTGCCTGTGTGTGTGTGAGTGGAGGGGAGCAGGGAAGGAGCTGCGGGTTTGTTTACTAGTTTTTTTTTGTTAACTTTTGGACGGCTCGGGAGGAGGGAGCAGTGATGCGTGAGAGGCAGAAAATGTGTATCTCCCGCTCCCTACAGACCACAAGTAGCAGTCAATTGCCTGTCAGCATGCCGCCTGTCTGCAGTGCGGGCGTGCTGACTGAGGGAGCGGGGCCTTAGCCTAAGAAGGTGTAAGATACTTGCCAATAATAACAGGTAACCCATAACCCTTAAAAACACTTGTACAAAGAATAAAGTGAGAAAAGAAAACACAGTTGAAACATCCAAAGGGCAAGGATCTAGGACCAATATGAACCATTATGGTTCAGCTTCCCTGCCAAGCTGGTTTTGAAACAGGTACTCCAAGCACCATAACACCCAGCTCCCCTCCCCTAGGATCCTTCATACCCCACTCCAGACAAAGATCACCAAAACCTCAGAACTAGCATACCCCACCAAGGACCGAGCTCCAGTCTAAGTTTAACAGGTTCCTTTTTCATGGATAGAATGGCATTGTCAAGTAATTTGGGGGGGGGGAAATTGTGATGCCACTATACCTGGTACATCTTGGCCAGATATGCCACTGATCATGCACAGGTATCAGAGCGGGAACATCTCCTCCGCATGTGCTTCAAAGAAATACTCAGATAATGGGAAGCCCATAAAGCACATACACTGGCAAGAAAAGGTTTGTGAACCCCAATTATAATTTTGTAAATTCCATAGTTTTTCCATGATAACCTTCTTGAATCAAATCAGTATTTTCTTAAAAATCCAATAGGGATTATAGTAACCAATTTCATGTCTCTTGAAACAAAATTATGTATGAATTAGACAAAAAATTAGTAATTCAGAATGAGGGTATGTGCAAAAGTAAGCGAAAACCTGGTTTTATCAGCTAAATGAAAGGGGATAATTAGATTCAGGTGTTTAAATAATTAGATAGATCTTCAGGTGTGAGTTTGGGAAACCACATCCTATCGCCATATGAGAAACTTTGTGAGGTTGGTCTTCACCATTCAGGTGTGTGGAAACACATCATGTAACAATCAAAAGAAATCTCTGAGGACATCAGAAAATCAGTTATTGATGCTCATCAGTCAAGAAAGGGTTACAAAACATTTCTAAGGATTTGGGGTCTCCACTGTCAGACAGATAGTCTACAAATGGAGAAAGTTCAGAAAATCAGTTATTGATGCTCATCGGTCAAGAAAGGGTTACAAAACATTTCTAACGATTTGGGGTCTCCGCTGTCAGACAGATAGGGCCTCATGCAGTAAGCCCCGATAAGGCTTTTTCGGCATTTTATAGCCGTTTTTTGCCCTCCTGATTCAGTAAGCCCCGATAAGTGGGAATTATCGGCAACTTTTCTTCCGGAAAAAATTTTTTCGCCACCCGGCTGCCGATAAGCCACTTATCGGGACTTTTTTTTCCCGCCTGAATTCAGTAAGCCCCGATCAGCTTTTTGGTGCTGATCGGCAGGCCAGATTGGAGATTTTATGGCCAATCCAGCCCGCCAACTAAAGTTGGCAACTTGCTGAAGGAGAAGCATCGGCAAGGGCGACACTTAGGAAAAATCAGCCCTTTTTCCTGCCTGTGATTGATGCTGGGGGTCTCCGGAGCTGATATCCGCACCGGAGCCCCCCGGCATGCATCCGAGGCAGGAAAAAGGCATTTAAAAGCCACTTCATTTCCTTAGCGGCTAACCGCTAAGGCAATGAAGGGGTTAACCCACCGTGCCAGCGTTATTGTGGGTAGCGGGGATGGGTGAGGGGGGTATTTGGCCCTGGGTGTGAGTTTAGGACTTGCGGGGGGGATGCGGGGGCACTTAACCCCTTCACGACCGTAGCGGTTAATACCGCTACAGTCCTGAAGGGGTTAAGGCCTCCCGCTACCCACCCGCAAGCCCTAAACAACCACCGTTGGGGCTAATGCCCCCTTCACACACCCCCACTACCCACAATAATAAAAAAAACACACCCCAGCCCCACAATAACGAATTAAATAAATAATTAAATAATTATATATATATATATATATATATATATATATATATATACCCAACAACACCTATACCCCCCTAACATACAGTATAGTAATGGGCAGAATGACTATTATCCACAAATGGATAATAGTGCAGTTGTCCATTTACAATACATACACAACAATAAAGACTTTAAATACATATAGCACTCACCCATGTCCCACTGCCACGATGAAGGCCATCCTCATCTTCATCCTGCCCATGCCCCATCCGCTTCTGCAAAACAAACACAAGAATTACAACATCCAAATTAATGTCCCCTAACCCCTTAATCACCATAGCGGTTATTAACCGCTACAGTTATTAAGGGGTTAAGCCACCATCACCCACATACCCTCCCCCACAAAGCCCCCCAACCACCCTCACCCAATACCCACAGGGGAGTCCTACCAAATACCCTTGGGCCTAATACCCCCTCCCCCAGCACATACAGTACAATAATGTGCCAAATAACTATTATCCACATAGGGATAATACATTATTTGGCCATTATTAAACACATTCAATAACGTTAAAATGTAAAGAAACTTGTACTAACCTCATCAATAAGAAGTCTCCGTCGCCAGCATCATCCTTGGGGTCCGTTGCCAACATTAGAAATAGCCACAACATTTCAATATCATTAACATAACACTGAACCCCTTAATCACCTTATCGGGTACTAACCTGAAAGGTAATTAAGGGGTGAAGCCATCCTGCAATGCCTACAACAGTTATGCATAACATCCTCAGTGAAATAAAAACCAATTGCCTAACCAAATTCCATTTAATCATTCAATCTGTAGGCTCACATGCCTCATAAAACATTGCATTTACAGTGTATACATGTAGCATAACATGTAAACTGCATGTACACGCTGCAAATCAATGTTAACAATACAATAATGCCACTCAAATCGCCATACATCACAAGAAGTATATTATTTAATACAATAAACTCACCATCAATGAATTACCACACATCAATTACATCCCTAAACAATTAAAATACCATCCATACCAATTACACAATGAACTAAAGCTATCCTAACAGAGAACAACTTCAAAACATAGTCAAAAGTACACCAACAATTACAATATAATAAAGCAAGGCTTTCCATATCCTACTGTACGGCCTGGAAGCCCAAAACTTACATCTGTCTAAAAATAAAATACATTTAGCACACATCAATGCATAGCCACAATGATTAACAATACAGAATTAGAAGCTTTAACAACACTATCATTTCTTACCCTGTATATATATCTGTACACATACATACAGACATACATACAGTGGGAAGAAATGATATGCATTGTAAAAAATGAAAACATGAAAAAGCAACACAAAAAACAGTTACATTAAGTACATTTCTTTATTTAACTTACCATTACTTGCCCCCACCGACTCCCGTTGATCAGCTTACTCACGAACCAATCCACGACACCATCCACGACACCATCCAGGAACAAATCCACGACACAATCCAGGAACAAATCCACGAACCAAACCAGGAACCAATCCAAGAACAAGTGCAGGAACCAATCCAGGAAGCAAGCCACGAAGAAATCCAAGAAACAATCCACGACACGATCCAGGAACAGGAACCCATAAAAGAAAAAAAACATAACAAATTAAACATTAAAATAATAAAACATGACAATCAAGGGTTGTACTAGTTTTATTCTTAGTGAATCTGTATTACAATACCTTGTTCCGGGGTCTTCTTGACGTCCGGTGCCACGCCCTGGTCTTCAATCTTCAGGAGGAGGTCCGTCCTCCTCGGCATCTGCCTTCAAAATGAGACGACATAGGCTTTTATAGGCCTATGACGTCACATTTGTCGTCATATGGTTCCCACGGCCCTGATTGGGCCGTGAAAACCATGTGTTTTGGCCGATGTAAAAAAATTGATGACGTCACTTAAAGGCAATGCCAGCACAGCCAATCAGAATGGCTTTGCTGCTATTGCCTTTAAGAAAACGTCATGAAATGACACATGGCTGGACTCACATGGTACTTGAACCAATCAGAGTAGGGATGGAGTTCCCACGCTCTGATTGGCTGGCTTACCATGTGAGTCCGGCCATGTGTCATTTCATGACGTTTTCTTAAAGGCAATAGCAGCAAAGCCATTCTGATTGGCTGTGCTGGCATTGCCTTTAAGTGACGTCATCAATTTTTTTACATCGGCCAAAACACATGGTTTTCACGGCCCAATCAGGGCCGTGGGAACCATATGACGACAAATGTGACGTCATAGGCCTTTAAAAGCCTATGTCGTCTCATTTTGAAGGCAGATGCCGAGGAGGACGGACCTCCTCCTGAAGATTGAAGACCTGGGCGTGGCACCGGACGTCAAGAAGACCCCGGAACAAGGTATTGTAATACAGATTCACTAAGAATAAAACTAGTACAACCCTTGATTGTCATGTTTTATTATTTTAATGTTTAATTTGTTATGTTTTTTTTCTTTTATGGGTTCCTGTTCCTGGATCGTGTCGTGGATTGTTTCTTGGATTTCTTCGTGGCTTGCTTCCTGGATTGGTTCCTGCACTTGTTCTTGGATTGGTTCCTGGTTTGGTTCGTGGATTTGTTCCTGGATTGTGTCGTGGATTTGTTCCTGGATGGTGTCGTGGATGGTGTCGTGGATTGGTTCGTGAGTAAGCTGATCAACGGGAGTCGGTGGGGGCAAGTAATGGTAAGTTAAATAAAGAAATGTACTTAATGTAACTGTTTTTTGCAATTCGTGCCGAAAATGTTGTATCGGGGCTTACTGCATGAGGCCCATAGTCTACAAATGGAGAAAGTTCAAGACCATAGTAATTCTTCCAAGGAGCGGTCATCCTACCAAAATCTATCAAAGAACAAACCTAGACATCATCCAAATGGTCATAAAGAAACCCAGAGTAAAATCCACGAATTGGTAGGCCACTCTTGCCTTAGCTAATGTGAGTCTTTATGCCACAACTATCAGAAAAGACTGAACATGAATGGTATCCAGGGAAGGATAGTCAGGAGAAAATCACTTCTCTCTAAATAGAACATTGCTGCCTGTCTGATTTCCCACAAAGAGCACATATATGATCCACAAGACTTCTGGGACAATGTTCTCAGAATAGACGAGTCAAAGTTAGAATTTTTGGCCTCAATGAGAAACGTTACATTTGGTGACAACCAAACTATTCATTCAAACAGAATCTGATACAAAAAGAAGATGGGGAGCACAGTTAGTGGTATGTCCAATATACTAATGATCAATATGGTGGAACACACCTCTATTGTAGGCGCCAGTCTATGTGGCAGACTCCATATAATGATGGTGTACAGACGGTAGTGTGAATAAGTGGGTGGGAAGAATATAAATAAATGGAAAACTTACACGGCCTTGTGTAAGTTCTATCCCATCAAGGTTTCTTTGGAATGGTTTTCTTCTTTGTAGGGTTTTTTCATCTGCGGTCGTCGCTTCTCTTCTTCTTTATATATCCAACTTTCTTCGTTTGATTGTTTTCTCCCTCCAGGGGGTTTGTCCTCGTGAAAATGGAAAGGTAATATGATCAATACATATATGTGGCAGTTATAGTGTAAAGGGGGGTGATGGAACAATATGACAATAAACCGTTGCAATGCAATGGTATGAACAAACACTCAAACGGGCCAGTGTGAGTGGTCTCTTATCAAGGTGTCTTGATGTTCCTGATTAAGGGATCAGTTCAAATTGTCAGATGTCTGTGAACATCTGGCAGGAATTGGTGTTAATGTAGCCTGATGTTCAAGGTACATAGGGATAAAAAACGATATCTCTTAATACTCACACGGGCCAGTGTGAGTACACACTTGTAGTGGTTTCTTTTTCTCTTCTGGTGTTTCTCTTGGATTCTTCCTGCAAAAAGACACACAATACAGCAGTATGAACCAGGTAAGTCCAATGCTAGCAATTCTTTTTGTATCACATTGTCAATAAGGATCCTGGATAGATCCTGCTGGGGTTCAGAGTCACAAGAGTCACAGGAGGACAACTTGAGAAACATTCCTTCCAGGCTGTATTATATTTCTTTATTTGACATATTTTATGTACGCCTTATTGAGATAGCGCCCGGGTACCTTTCCAAACCAATATTCCTAACATTCAAACAGAATCACCTCATCCCAACCAAGCATGGTGGTGGGATGGTTTTTGGCTGATTTGCTGCCTCAGTACCTGGATGGCTTGCCCTCATTGACACAACCATGAATTCTGCATTGTATCAGAATATTTTAGAGGAGAATGTCAGGCCATCCATCCGTGAGTTGAAGCTGAGCGAAAGGGGATCATGCAGCAAGACAATGATCCTAAACCAACAAGCAGAGTTATAAAAGAATGGCTTCAGAAGAAGAAATTCCAAATTTTATGCAAGGAAACCATCAAATTTCATTAGATTTAAGCAATTCTGTAAGATGGAATTGGCCAAAATTCTTCAAAACCTGTGAGAGAGACTGACCTGCAGTTACTGGAAACACTTAGTAATTGCTGCTCAAAAGGGGTGCACCAGGTACTGTACCACATTTAAGGTTTCACATACTTTTTCACACATGGATATTGAAAATTGAATAATTTGTGGATAAATAAATGATGAAAAGGTTTATATTTTTGTGTAATTTGTTTGATCAGGTAATCTTTATTCTTGATCTACTGTATTATTGGGACTTACAGTACATTAAGATCTAATAACATTTTATGTTTGAAATATGTGAAAATCCTAAGGGATTCTCAAACTTTTGTGCTGGTGCAGTGTGTGTGCTTTGTGTGATTGATGTGTGCAGTGTGTATGTGCTGTGTTTATGCAGTGTGTTCAGTGAGTGCAGTGTGTGTGCAGTGTGCAGTGTGCAGTGGGCAGTGGGCAGTGTGCAGTGTGCAGTGTGCAGTGTGCAGTGTGCAGTGTGCAGTGTGTGTGCAAAAAAAATATTAATATTCAGAGTCCACGCTCAAACCGCGTTATACGCGGATCTGTGTTATAGCAGATCGCGCTATAACGGGATTGAGCTTTACTTGGTTAAAAGTTCATTGTAATCATGTTTCCATGGCAAGACTTGACCGTGTGTATGTTACTTGCCAGTTTGTAAACAGGGTGAGTGGATGTAGAATTATACTAACCAGTTTTTCTGATCATCATATGGCTTGTTGTAATCATTCTCTATTATCCTTAAACCATACAAGTTCTTATTGGCATTTTAATATTTAAGCTTTTAGAAGACACACAATTTGTTAAATCATTTTACATTGTTTTGGAAAAATTAAATTACACAAACAAATGATTTTGAGACACTTGGGCAGTTGTGGGATGTATGTAAAATACAAGTTAGATTTTTTTTGTCAACAATATACTAGTAATGCTAAAGACTCTTTTAATCAGACAATGTCTGACTTGGAAACAGAAATTCTAGAAATACAGAAAACCTTTGAGGCTCAACATACTATTACAGTTAGAGATGTTCGGAATTTAAGCAAAAAAATATCTATTGAATAGTCTCTTAGAAAAGTCACTGGACCTTTGGTGCATTCTAAATTTTAAAATGCAATAGAAATGGATGCACCTACTAATGTGTTTTTTGGTATGGAAAAGAAGTATGCTGAGCATAAACAAATTCATTGTTTTAAAATGTGCGATGGAAAGGAAGTTTCTCATCCTGCAGGTATTCGAAAGTATATTGTTTCCTTTTATAAAGATATTTACAGTGCTGATCTTGTGGATGAAGTTGAAATGTAGAATTTTCTGACTGATTTACCATCTTTATAGCAAGCGGGACAAGAGGAACTGGATTTACCATTGATGCTTGATTAATTGTTTATTGCTGTGTCCAGTTTATCCAATGGGAGGATGCCTGTATTGATGGACTATCTATAGAGTTCTATAACATTTTTGCACTTTCAATGGAAATGATTTTTTTTTAAAGTTATTTTAGAGTGTATTAAGATGAAAGTATTGCCATTGAGCTGACGCAGGGCATTAACACATTACTGCTAAAAATGGGAGATTTGTGTCTTATCAAAAACCTGGAAACCAGTGTCCTTATGTACTGACTATAAAATTCTGTCAAAGGTTTTAGAAAATCGCCCTAAAACATATTTGGGGTCCATTGTGAATACAGATCAGTCTTTTTGTATTCCTGGACAATATATTTTTGATAATTTATTTTCGATAAAAGATATTTTGGAGGTTGGGAAGGTTTTTAAACTAAATGTTGGTCTTATTTCTTTGGACCAGGAAAAGGCTTTTGACACAGTTGATCATTTGTATTTGTTAAAAACAATGCATTCTTTTGGATTTGGACAAGTTTTCACTTATGTCCAGTTGTTATATTCTAACATTTTATAGTGTTTTGAAAATTAATGGTGGGCTGAGCTATTCTTTTCCCATAGAGAGGAATAAGGCAAGGGTGCTCTCTTTCTGGTATGCTTTTGTTCTCTGGCTTTTGAACCCTTTCTAGTTATTGCCCGGAAATGTTTATCGGGGATTGATATACCTTGTATACCAGATATTAGGCCTGTGAAAGTCTCGGCTTATGCAGATGATGTATCTGTGTTTATTAATGATAACAATGATCCTCAGGTTCTTGTTTCCTGCATTGAGACCATTGAATGATTAGCTTCAGCAAACATAAACTGGGCAAAGTGTGACACTTTGTTAGTTGGTAGCTGGCTTGGTTGTAGTTCACCTTTTTTTTTTACCTGACGATTTGAAGTGGACTAGAGATGGTATAAAAGTCCTGGGTATTTTTCTGGGGAGTGATGCCTTTGTGCAGAATAACTGGGAACGGCTACAAGAAAAAGTGAAAGCAAAGTTGCAGAAATGGCTCTGGTTGCATCCTCAGTTGTCTTTCCATGGAAGAGTAATGGTGATTAATAATCTGGTACCCTATATATTGTACAATTAACATGTGTGCTTTGACTCTCCTGCAGAAATGTTTTTTTGGATTTTTTTCTGGGATAGTAACCATTGGTTAAAGCATAGTGTGTTGTTTTTACCTTTGGCTGAGGGTGGACAGGGACTTAGACTTAATTAGTCATGTGGTATCTTTTCCTTTGCAGATGGTTCAGAGATTATTTTGTGAGGGGGAGTTAGCCAGGAGAGGTTTTGCTTTTGCCCTTTTTCGTAGAGTGGTGGTGTTGGAGGGGGGGGAGGGAGTTGAATATGATAGGCAGATTGTTTTGATGATACTATTTTACCTTCCTTTAAAAAGGTCTCTAATGCTTGGAGAATGGTAAAAGTTGAACGTGGGGACGAGTGTTTCTTGACTTTTGCAGATGCCTTTGTTTTTTAATCCTTAATTTCCTTCTTAGTACTTCAAAACCATCTTTTCTCTCCATTTGTTAGGGCTGGGATAACTGAAGTGTGTCATTTCATTGATTTTCAGAAGTTTTCTTGGAAATGTCCCCAAGAGGTGGCTTGCATTGCTTCACATTAGGTCAATTTGTTTTGTCGAGAAATGCTTACAAGACTTTATTGATAAACTGCCATGTCAGGTTCTTGATCTTTATATCCATGTTTTGCAGATCATGTTTTTCCTAATGAAGGAAACAGTTGTATTTATTCATTTCCCCTGCAGTGGAGAGTGGAGTGTATGTACCAGGGTTTTTGTTGAATCTGACTAAAGTGGAGGGGCTGGTTTTTGAGACTGTTGGTAAGAAAGATGTGAATGTTCTATCAGTAAAGGTTCTCCATTTTCATATTTTAAATGGCTTAGTTGATACAAAATGGAGGCAGCATTTATCTATTAGTGAGTCTATTAGTTAGTTTTTTTATTTGCCTGGTCAGCAAAGCTTGCAATCTTAAAATCTAGAAATATTAAACAGCTTGGTGTTGGACTTATAAATGCACTTTTTCTGAATTTTGGTTGTGTTTAGAATTGGGATTGATTGTTGTTTTTATGCAATGTATAGTAATTTTCAAATATTTGTTAAGAAATGGTGTGAGAAATGCTGTCTGTAGTCTTAGAGAAGATAAAGATTTGACGTTTCATATGTAACTTACTGTATTTCCTTGTTTAAAAGTTTTTTTTATATTGAAACTTGTTTAGTGTAATAAAGAGTTTTAAAAGTCAAAGGGGCCAATTCTAATAGCCCTCATAACTCACTTATCGAGTCATTTAAGCTGTTTTCAGTCAAAAATGCTTACAGCGTTTCAGAAAACCCCGATAAGTGGTCTGAATCGTCATTTTTGTCTCTCGTCAAAAATACATTGTCGGGTGAGCTGCGACAAGTCCCTTATCGCCAGTTTTGAAATTCATGCAATTTAAATAGCCTCGATTAGCGTATTGAGGCTAATCGTGGCTCTAGAATGGTGATTTCCTCCCAAATTCCTCTCGCCAGAAAAAGTGTGAAGCTGGTGAGAAGCTTCAGAGGTGGCAGCAAGAGAGGGACTTAGAAAAAAAAATGCATTTTATCTGCTTCAGATTGATGCCGGGGGTCTCTGGAGCTGATAGACATTAGCACCGAAGGCCCCAAGCATGAATCTGATGCATGAAACATGCATTTACAGTCAACTTCATTACCTTAGCGGCTAACTTCTAAGGCAATGAAGAGGTTAACTACTGATGCCATGTTTATTGTGGGTAGCGGGGGTGGGTAAAGGTGGTATTTGGCCCTTGATGGGTGTTTAGGCCTTGCGGGGGGGGGGGGGTTGTAGGTGGATTTATCCCCTTCATTACCTTTGCAGTTAATTCCGCTACGGTAGGTATAAACACCCACCAAATGCAAACTTCACCCATTCTCGCTACCCACAATCAACCTTCAAAAGCACAACAACTATACTACTCACCTCCTCTACCCCCAACAAAACATACAGTATAGTAATGGGTAAAATTAGTATTATCCAGATATGGATAATGGCTCACTTGCCCATATGAAATCAAACATTAGCCAGCTAGCATAAATAAAGTAAATAAAACTTCTCCTTACCCCTGCCATGATGAAGGGTGTCCTCATCACCCCACTCCAGGTCCATGTCTTCTGTTGGCAAGAAGAGTACAATAAAAAATACAATCTAATGGCCCCAACCCCTTAATTACTATAGCGGTAATTAACCACTAAGATGGTTAAGGGGTTAACCCACCTGTGGCGGTGAGAGTGTTAACCAGGCCAATAATAAAGGTATTATGCCCGGCTGGTTAACCCTAAACTGTGTTGGGACAGAAGGGGTTAAAATGTATTGTCACCCTAACACTATGTTTTCCCTTACACTATCTTTATTGTCCCTGTTTTGCAACTCTTAAGCTAGCTGCAGTTATATGTATGTCTATACACTGTGCAAATTGTATTTGAGACATAAAGGGGAGCTTCTAGCGCTGTGCCAAGCGCTGATTGAAGAAGCGCTCCTGTAAGTAAGTGGCTGCTTTGAAGATGGGTATCACTTTATATGAATGTATGTGAACTGTGCAAATTGTATTCACGACACAAGGGGGAACTTCTAGCGCTGTGCCAAGCATTGATTGAATAACCGTGCCTGCGAGTAAGTGGCTGCCTTGAAGATGGGTATCACTTTCTAAGCCGCAGACGCCTGAACCGCAAAGTTAATTGAATAAGTGGTCTGCGGTCTAGCTGAAGTACCTTCTCGCTACAATATATCCAGCCGTCTTGTTATCCCCTTGAGGTGAATTGGTGGCGCGCGTCTGTGGTTACCGATCAAAGCCAGCACGGATATATTGTATGCCGGCTTGTAACCTAGACCGATTATACAGTAGGTCAAACCACCATCCACATCACAAAGCCCCTTCAATCAAGTGGATAACTTGCGCTCGGAAAGAGCTAGCACTCTAATTTTTGTAGTGCAGCTAGTTAAAAATGTAACATGAACATATATATTGGTTTTATATTTGTTGCCCATACAAAACCTATATATAAAAATAAACTGTATTCCAATGGTGTTTTAAATGTAATGGCAGGAACCCTTTCTGTCAGTCCAGCAATGAATCCATTAACATGCCCATATGTTATGGATAAATGAGCAGAGTGATTTATCATCTCCGTACTTCAAAGGGCACCCTGCTAAGTTGGTGTCCCAGTGTCTAGAGAAGTCTGGAGTTGAAATTCTCAGAGACCCTAGATGTTAGGGTGGCCGGATTATTGTCAAATATCCGATACCGGTGCGAAGTATGGGCGCTTCCCACTTGGTAGTCAAACCCCAGACTTGCTGTCACCAGGGAAGAGGTTGGGCCTGGTATACTAAGCAGCTCAGGTGTGAGGTTAGTGCATGCTCTTAGCAGACAAGGAAGCAACTTCTGCTCGTTCTCTGAACTCCTGGCAAGTCTGAGATAGGTTGGAAAAGTTGTTCCCATTGGAGGATTAGCTAGGTATGTTAGAGATAGGACCCATAACCCTATAAGATGCCTGCAGCCCAGTCCCCAAGAGTTCCATCTTGTTCCATCTGAGATTCATCTAAGAAATGTCCAAGTTACAGCATCAGCAGTTCCCGGAGTGTGAGGCGTTAACTACATCATAACCAAGGATCGTTCCCCTTTACAGAATTCGTTTGAGCTAAAGATTCCAAAACCAATCCTGAAAGGACTTTACGAAAATATTCCTTTCGGCTGAGATTTAGAGGTGGCAATTTGCGCCCCTAGCCAAGGACTATCGCACGGCTCAAATTGTGCACCCACTCGCATGCGTGCAGGAGTGCCCAGAGACTTTGTTTTTAAGTCATTCATTCCATGGACATTTTATTTCGTTTCCCCATCCCAGTAAGTGTTTATTGAGTGTAATAGTGAAGATTTGTGTGTTTGTCTTAAAAGGAAATAAATTACAATTTATTTTACCTGACTTGTACTACTCAATCCAGAATCCCGGTATTAATGTGTTGATGAGACCTGTTCTACCATGACAATCATTAAAGGATCGCTGGTAGAGTGCACAAGGGATTCCCCGTCTCCTGTCCCGGCTGTATAAAAATAAAAACTTCTGCCTGCTCTTGGCGGTATTAGAACTGGAGAGAGACAGAGTGGCCATTTTGTCTACTGGGATCATCTGTGGCGTCCCTGCTCGAAACCTCTGGTAGGGACTGTCTTCACTGGTCCCCAGAATGTAGAAACGTTTTTCTTGCAGCCCAGGGGAAGCATGCGGAAAAAGAACAAAAAAAAACAGCAATCTAAGTGCAGATGAAACACTATAAGTGAATATTATCACAAGGAGTCTTGACTCATAAGTGTAGCCTACTTACAAGATGTAAGTGGTATGTGGGCAACAATTGGTATCTTTAGTAGTGTGGTCTCCTGTGTCCAGGCGTTGATGTACTTCACCCCAGATGTTCAGTGTGGTGATAAGATATAAAGACAAAAGGACATGTCCATGGTGCAGATCAATAATACAAAGGTAGGTATTTTATATACGTAATAAAAATGCGCACTTACAATAAAATAAATTTAAAACAGCATTCATCACATATTAGTGAAGGAAGTGAGGATAAGATACCGCCATGACTCACCTCGCCGCCTCCGTTCTGTGCGTTGTAAAAGCTCCCCCACATTCAGCTCTCTGCAGTGTGGTCGCACCCTGCACTGACTGCAGCTCGATTCCCCTGCAGTCTCCAGAGCGTAACATCACTTTCGGTGAGGCTTCTGGGATCGGCAGACGCTTGGCGCGACTCCTCTCTTCCTCTGGGCGGCACTCCTCTACGCGTTTCACCACTAAGAGTGTATGACTTCATCAGGAATATGATGCCCCCTCCCACTTCTAACATATATATATCCAACATAATTGAAAAAATCTGACCCTTAATTGATCAATGGGTTAGGAGAAGTCATGGGAACAGACATGTTCACATCTTTGTAAAAAAATGATGATAGAAAGAATATATGTACTTTTCTATTAGGACATCCAGAAAAAGTTCCAAAATATATACATATAATTTGATTACCCATTGGTACTAGCTAAAAAATCCCACATGCGAGAGAAGGCCACATATAAGTGAACTATGGGGATATAGGGTATACAAAAAAACACTGAGCAATTAATACAATGATGTGGACACATCTGATAATACACTGCTGACAATGATCGCTATACAGATGTGTGTGGGACAGTGAAATCTAATACTATGCCGCAGTCACCACATGGAAAAGTACATGTTAATTACAAAAATACATAGTGTTATATAATATTAATAACATAGTGAATTAATCATAAACAACTCTAATATAAACGACGTGATGATCTCCTGGAGGGAGAGGGGTTGGAGGTGGAAAATAATGGAAAAAGAAAAAGAAAGAGGCAATGTTAGTAACCACATTATCTATCTCAAGAAAGGTATCATCTATTTCCATATTTAAACCGCTTTGGGAGAGGGTTCTTAATTTTTGAATCCAAAATGATTCTCTCTTTACCAATTGTAAATTCCTGTCTCCCCTCCGCCAATGGGGTTTTACAGACTCAATGACCATGTATGTTAAACCTATGATTTCTCCCTGGTGTTTCTCTAGGAAATGGTTTGAGACACTGTGTGTGACTGTGTGTGAAGGAAATCAAAAACATCATTAGTAACCATTGGAGTATTCTTATAAATGACCCCATTCTAGGTGGAATTATACCAGAAAAACCAAATGTGATTTTCAGGAAAGCGTGCAATCTCAAAAATAAACTAGTGCATTGAAAAGACGTACTACAAAATCTAATCATTGGCTTCAGCATAGCAATGGATTCTTTGGCGTTTGTTTGCGTCTATGAATAGGTCGAAGTTACTGTGTCCCTTCATTGGCGTAAAATTGAGGCCTTTCGAGACCACACTGGATTGTGCATCTGTTAGAGACATAGAGCTCAAATTAAAAATGTTAGCTTCACTCAATTCATGCTTCTCTTGTATTCCCTTTCTTCTTCTTCTCCCCCTCTTTCCTCTAAATGTCAGCCTCTTTTTATTGATCCCTTCTGATCTCTTTCCACTGTTGGGCGGACTGGTTCCCTTTGTCCCACAAAGTGGAAGGTCCCTCCGCCCCTAAAAATCTATATGTTCCATTACTCCTCTCAACATGCCTAGGGCTATCATCTCTCTCTCTCTCTGTCCCTCCTATCAAATTAATGATCTTGATGATTACTTTGAGTGGGGGAATGTTTGAATTTAGATAATCTTTCTTTCTCTCTTTTATCTCGTTTATCTTGATTAATTGGGGTGTAGATAGCCCTCTCTCACTCCTGTGTATCTGATCTAGTTTGTTGTGTGATTTTATCTGTAGTTGAACATTTATTCTGTTTCTCTCTTTTTTCTCTATTCTTCCTATCTTTAGAATCAGTTCTTTCTCTATCATTATCATACCATTTTTGGAGGAATGTTTCTTCTGGTATTTATAACCTTCCCCTGATTAGTTCTCCCCTGTTCCCAAGTTCTCCTAACACCTCTATTTTTATTCCATGTCCTTTGTTCGCCTTTAATATAATCTTCTTCATCTATTTTAAATTTACGTTGTTTTGAAGTTTCTACTTCTTTCTCTAATGTATCAAGTTTCTTTTGTAGAACTATATCTTTTTCTTTAAATTCAGGTGTATCTTCTAGTGGGGTGAGTATCTCTTTAATGATATCAATTTCTTCATCTATTTTTTTTAAATGATTTTTCTGTTGTTTAATAATCAATTCTATCAATTTTTGTGAACATTTGTCCAAAATCCAATTCCAATTATTTAAAAATTCACTATCCTCCAAATCAAACAAGGGATTTTTTGAGATCCTCAACCCTCTAGGAATCCTGTTACAATTTTGATATTTTTCCAGAAAAGTAACATTAAGTCATTTCCTTGTATCTTTAACCAGTAATTTCTCTAGTTTAATAAACTCTGATTCTACTACGGTATGTTGCCCACATTGTCATCCACTATTATTTCTTCTTCTAATACAGTGTCAAAATTCACATTTCTAAGTAATCTCTTAGAAAAAATATTGGAGTATCCACTGGAAATCTCCATAACTTAAACACAATGAACTAACAGTAAGCAGCCCAACACCAGAAAACAGACAGTAGTGACAGAGTGATGGTGCAGAAAAGGCGCTAAAACACTGTTAGTGCTCACTAAATAATAAGTGACATGTAACAAATCCAATCTAAATAGTGAAAGTAATTCAGGTGAAAATATATATAAAGTAGTGCCAAATGGCGTGATTAATTCAATTAAATGTTGCAACTCCCTGCTCGAACCCTCTGGTTAGGGACTGTCTTCACTGGTCCCCAGAATGTAGAAACGTTTTTCTTGCAGCCCAGGGGGATCATGCGGAAAAAGAACAACAACAAAAAAACAGCAATCTAAGTGCAGATGAAACACTATAAGTGAATATTATCACAAGGAGTCTTGGCTCATAAGTGTAGCCTACTTACAAGATGTAAGAGATATGTGGGTAACAATTGGTATCTTTAGTAGTGTGGTCTCCTGTGTCCAGGCATTGATGTACGCCACCCCAGATGTTCAGTGTGGTGATTAAAATCCAGTTGCCACCTGCTCAGATGGATGGATAATGTGCCATCTGGGCAGTTTACGCGAATTAAAAGGAATTGCAGTGATGGGGAAACGTATCTAATACAGGCAAATAGACTTAAAGAGAGGTTTGTAGAGAAAAGTACAATGAGGAAAGATTGGATGAGACAATGCTTAGAGAGGAAAAGCTCAATAGAGAAGATTTACTAAAACCAAAAACAAAGAATTTTAGCAGAAATGATCAATTTGACTTTGCTTTTCTCACAAATTATAGTGGGGACGCAAAGGAAATCAAAAACATCATTAGTAACCATTGGGGTATTCTTAGAAATGACCCCATTCTAGGTGGAATTATACCAGAAAAACCGAATGTGATTTTCAGGAAAGCGTGCAATCTCAAAAATATACTAGCACCAAGTGCATTGAAAAGAGGTACTACAAAATCTAATCATTGGCTTCAGCATAGCAATGGATTCTTTGGCTGCAGTACATGTAGAGCATGTCAGTTTAAATCAACAAATAAGACAGAATTCAGTTCTAATGTCACGGGGGGGGGGGGGGAATTCCCTATAGAATTGTGCATTACATGTAGAGCAGACCACACCATCTATATGCTGGAATGCCCCTGTAAATTGCAGTATATTGGTAAAAACTGAAAGACCTGTGAGGACAAGGATAATTGAACATCTGAGCAGTATTAAAAGAAAACTACATTGATAGTGGAGAGAGGAGCCCTAAGTGATGCACACTACTCTACTGATTCAAAACAATACATTTTTATTAGAATATATGTAGACACAAACACAAACTAATTCAATTAAAACCTAAAGGAAGCGCTATTGGGAGCCTAATATAGAAGGCTACCTTAATATCTGAATATCATTGGTATAGTCACCATATAAAACCTGATATGCTAGGTGAGCCTTGATTAGCAGGCTACAAAATATACGGTTATAACCAGAGGTTTAGCACGGTATGATGTATACAACACTGGAAAAGCAATTCTATTCAGGGCTGTGGATACACCTTAGTGGTTACAAAATATACTTGGTATGAATATTCTGGGTCACCAATGACCAACCTGTAATGGTATCAATGTATGACTCTAAGGTGTACAATAGGACCCATATATTATTAGTGGCCTATGTTGGAATGATTAATACTACAAATATATAGTGCCTCTGTTCAGGTCAAATAATCCTAGCCCCCCACACGGTGCAGTAAGGTGCTTTCTATCGGCTGTGGCATATGTGTCCTGAATGAATGCAAAGTAAACTGAGAAGCTAGAGATATTGTATAAGATATGAGGGGCTATGCTGTTTAGAACAGTCAGCTGTTGTTGTTAAGTGTAATTGAACTTCTCTCATTACAAGAGAAACACTCAGTCAGTGCCATCAACACACATAAACAACAGATCATGAACAAACTTCAGACTGCCTGCGTGTAATCCCCTATTGTGCACTCAAATTCAAACTGATTAGGTATGACAGTATTGATCTGTGTTATACCAGATTTGATAGTACTCCGTGTGCATGCCAGATAGTGCCTTCATGCAGTTTGTATTCAAACACACCTGGGAACCGCTATTGTCTATAGCTATTGCCAGGTTTCTACCGGTGACTTTAAGTGCTACTCACAGAGTCACGCTGATTGACAGTCACTGCAGAGCAAGTAATACTACCGTAAACCTCACTCACTCTAGCTAGTGGGATCCACTTGTGGCCCACATCTTAGTTATGTTAGTGATCTCTGGCTAAAACCGTGCTACGTAGAAAGGGTAGAGAAGAACCCAGTGTAGCACTCAAATTCACCCTCTGGTGATAAGTGTATGATTTAAAACATAAACTTTATTAAATACAACACGTATATAAAATAATGGGTGTTAAAATGACGTACTGGAGGTCATAGGATCATGATACTGACAGCCATGGGACTCGGGATCAACATAATATATGTGTCATGTATGTATCAAATATCACACAGGAAACTAAACAAAAATCCTGATATAGACATCTGTGAAGGTGAATAGGTAGGGTGTACTCCGTAGGGTACTATATCTACAAGTCAAATTAGGCAATGTATGCATAAACCATGAATGGCAGTTGTGTGACTAGTAGTGACTGGTGTACTCTGAAACAAATATAATGTGCACCAGTAGGTCTCAATGTGCAGTCAGAGAAAATCCTCCTCAGTGGTAATGGATGTGAGCACAGTGCTGTGTGAAGTTGACCTCAGGTAACCTCCTGAGGTCCACAGTATAGGGATATAATGCCCTGTAGTGACCTCAGCGGCACTGTCACAGATAGTACTTGTAAACACTGTGCTAAAGTATGGTGGTGGGCACCCTTGTTAGGTACACTTGGCACATAGATTGACACTGCATATACAGAGGAGGTGGCTGTGTATAATAGATAGGTGGCTGTGGTGGCTAAGTAGCAATATACTCCAGCACATATCTAACGAGACTACACTTAGTACTAGGTAGAGAGCACTGACCCTAACAGTATTCAATAGAGAGAGGTTCTAGACGCGCGCGTTTCGCGAGAGGTTTTCTCAAGGCGAAATGGTAAGAGTTACTAAGGGTACCCTGCAGGTGAGCAGGTATATATAGGGGCCTCCAGAGTAATGACATCATGGCTTAACCCTTGAAGTGCCCGGCTATGCGTGGAGCTGCAGCATGAACGCAGTGAGTATACCACAGTGTGTGACTGCAGAGCTGGCACAATAAAGATGTATCTGTCTGACTCTTGATTATTACTTATATTGTAGTGGCTGGTAAGTCAGACTCTGACACAAGTAGAGCTAAAGTACACTCTATTTGGCCAACAAGGGTAATGTACAACTAGTGCAGTATAAACAGTTTAATTGGTAATAAAAGGGGATACTAGGGTCCAGATGTGCCCTAGATAAATGATGTCTAGTGATAGAGTAATAAATTAATAGTCAGGATCTGGAAAGACCTGAGATAGGCATGGCAGAATAGATAATACGTCTGTAATTTATACACATAGATGAAGGTGTATATTGTGGGCTTGAAAAAGCGCCCAATGTAATAGTTATTACAGAAAAGGAGTGTACAGGCATCCCTCATTGAGACCTCTGGGAGAGAGTGTCCCAAGTGTGTAGATCCATCTAGACTCTTTTTGGAGCAGGACCCTGTCCCAATCTCCTTTCCTCTGTCCTCGTGTAGGATGTTCAATCCCGAAAAAGAGACCGCCTTGAGATCACCATCATGACACAGATTAACATGTCTCGACAGTGGTTTATCAGCCTTATTCCTGATGGTGCTGATATGTTCCAGCACCCTTAGTTTGAGACACCTATTGGTTTTTCCAACGTATACTTTCCGCATATACATTTGCCCTGATATATGACACCGGTGCTCAGGCAGTTAATAAAGCTGCGTATTGGGTAACGCTTGGTGTCGTCCCAATTACCAAATTGTTTAGTGATGGTCATATATTGGCATGCCTTGCATCTCTGTCAGGTGTATGATCCAGTAGGTTTCGGGGGAAGCCAGGTCCTGGGTGTCTCTTCCACATAATGACTATGTACCAGTAGGTCACACAAATTCTTTGCCCGTCTACTGGTCATGGATGGATAGTCTCTGGTGACCCCTTTTAATAGGTCATCTGCTCTAAGGATATGCCAGTGTTTCCTCAGGATAGCTCGTGCTTTAGGCCATTCACGATTAAAGGTGCCTATGAAGCGGACCACTTTATCTCTTGGACTGGGTGGTTTGTCCATAATGAGTGATCTCCGTGCAGTATATTTAGCTCTCTTGTAGGCCTTTTTGATACTCCTTCTGCTATAACCCCTCTCCTCAAAACGTTGTTTCATATTGATGGATTGGCGTTCAAACTCTTGGTCAGTTCTACAGTTCCTTCTTATTCGGAGGAACTGGCCTGTTGGTATGCCATTGACCTGAGCTCTTGGATGATGGCTACTCGCTTCCAAGAGGTTATTAGTGGCTGTCGCTTTCCGATAAATGGTAGTGTGGAGAAAACCATCGTTCCCCCTCGAGATCTGCAGGTCTAGAAAGCACATAGTATCTTTATTGTGTTCCAGAGTAAGGTGTAAGTTGAACGTGTTAGTGTTCAGTATACTAATAAACTCTTTGAGAGCTCCCTCTGGACCCCGCCACAGGACAAACACATCGTCGATGTAGCGGACCCAGAGGTCAATATGCTCTGTGTGTACCTCCATTTCTTCAGTAAACACTACCTGGGATTCCCAGCATCCCAGGTAGAGGTTGGCATAAGTAGGGGCACATTTGGTGCCCATTGCCGTGCTCCTCAGTTGGTGGTACACTCTGTTGTCAAAGAGAAAATAGTTTCTGGTTAGCATAAACTTGAGCAGTTCCAAGGTAAAGATGTTGTGTTTCGTGTACCAGCCACCCCTGGTGTTAAGAAAGCGGGATATTGCTTTAAGGCCATAGTCATGGTCAATACTAGTGTAAAGACCTTCTACGTCTAAACTCACTAGTATCGTGTCTTCGCTGATGCAGACATCATCCAGTTTTTTAAGGACATCTTGAGTGTCCTTAAGATAGGATGGTAAGGTCACCACGAAAGATCTTATCAATGTAGGCACTGGCCCATTCAGTTAAGCTTCCTATTCCTGATACGATTGGTCTACGAGGACAGAGGAAAGGAGGAAAAGAGTCTAGATGAATCTACACACTTGGGACACTCTCTCCAAGAGGTCTCAATGAGGGATGCCTGTACACTTATTTTCTGTAATAGCTATTACATTGGGCGCTTTTTCAAGCCCACAATATACACCTTCACCTATGTGTATAAATTACAGACGTATTATCTATTCTGCCATGCCTATCTCAGGTCTTTCCAGATCCTGACTATTAATTTATTACTCTATCACTAGACATCATTTATCTAGGGCATCTCTGGACCCTAGTATCCCCTTTTATTACCAATTAAACTGTTTATACTGCACTAGTTGTACATTACCCTTGTAGGACAAATAGAGTGTACTTTAGCTCTATTTGTGTCAGAGTCTGACTTACCAGCCACTACAATATAAGTAATAATCAAGAGTCAGACAGATACATCTTTATTGTGCCAGCTCTGCAGTCACACACTGTGGTATACTCATGCGTTCATGCTGCAGCTCCACGCATAGCCGGGCACTTCAAGGGTTAAGCCATGATGTCATTACTCTGGAGGCCCCTTTATATACCTGCTCACCTGCAGGGTACCCTTAGTAACTCTTACCATTTCGCCTTGAGAAAGCCTCTCGCGAAACGTGCGCGTCTAGAACCTCTCTCTATTGAATACTGTTAGGGTCAGTGCTCTCTACCTAGTACTAAGTGTAGTCTCATTAGATTTGTGCTGGAGTATATTGCTACTTAGCCACCACAGCCACCTATCTATTATACACAGCCACCTCCTCTGTATATGCAGTGTCAATCTATGTGCCAAGTGTACCTAACAGGGGTGCCCACCACCATACTTTAGCACAGTGTTTACAAGTACTATCTGTGACAGTGCCGCTGAGGTCACTACAGGGCATTATATCCCTATACTGTGGACCTCAGGAGGTAACCAGAGGTCAACTTCACACAGCACTGTGCTCACATCCATTACCACTGAGGAGGATTTTCTCTGACTGCACATTGAGACCTACTGGTGCACATTATATTTGTTTCAGAGTACACCAGTCACTACTAGTCACACAACTGCCATTCGTGGTTTATGAATACATTGCCTAATGTGACTTGTAGATATAGTACCCTACGGAGTACACCCTACCTATTCACCTTCACAGAGGTCTATATCAGGATTTTTGTTTAGTTTCCTGTGTGATATTTGATACATACAGGACACATATATTATGTTGATCCCGAGCCCCATGGCTGTCAGTATCATGATCCTATGACCTCCAGTACGTCATTTTAACACCCATTATTTTATATACGTGTTGTATTTAATAACGTTTATGTTTTAAATCATACACTTATCACCAGAGGGTGAATTTGAGTGCTACACTGGGTTCTTCTCTACCCTTTCTACTTATTCAGTGTATACCCAGAGCACCGTTCACCGTTCATCTTCTATGAGGCAGCAGCAGGGCTCCCCTATTACCTTATCTAAATCCGTGCTAATTCAGAATCGGACCAAACAACTGTATGTTGGTCGCGCAACAGACATCACTCTGACGTCATCTCGACGCGCGTTTCGTTCCTGTAACACGGAACTTCTTCGGGGGTCGGAGGTTCCCTGCAGAGGCCAGTTTTTTATTTGCCCATGGTCGTCATGGTGATCACTTTCGCATCATCAGGTGGAAGTAAACTCCACGCCCGGCGCGAGGTTGACAGCCAATCCGTGCTAATGTAAACACACTGGCATTGTCTACTGATCTGAGAAACCTCTATGCCATCACCCAAAACCACAAGTTGAGGGAGTCCCTGTTGGTCAATTTTTTAGGGTTAAGAGAAATTGCTTTACATCAGAAGATTTAGAGAAACAATCTGATATAATGAGCAAAAGATTCCTGAATAAAGGGTACAGTAAAACCTGTATCAATAAGGCATACAATCGTGCCAAACAATCTGACAGAAATCTGTTACTGTACGTAAAAAAGAAATCAAACAAAGTCAATCAAGTCCAATAAGATTTATTGGCACATACAGTAAACAATGGAGGGAAGTCAAGCGAGTGATTAATAAGCACTGGCACATTCTCTTAGAGGATGAGATATACCAAAAAGTGCTTTTGGACACCCCCTCAATAACATATAGAAGACCAAGAAACCTGTCAGATTCTCTGGTCCATAGCCAGAATAACACACCAACAACAACAACGTGGCTGACCAACACCACAGTAGGCACCTTTAAATGTGGTGCCTGCAAAGCATGCAGGTTTATCATGCCCAACAAAAAATTTCAGCATTCAAATGGCACTAAAACATATACAATTAAAAGTTTTTTTAATTGTAAAACGTGTGGAATTGTTAATCTAGCCAGCTGCAAATGTGGCATGATGTATGTTGGCAAGACATCACGCCAACTGCGTTGCCACATTTTAAAGCACACCAGCACCATTAGGAACAGCACAGATACACCTATAGCGTGACACGTCAACCTGTTACATTAAGGGGATAGCACATGTGTCCAATTTCAAGGTATTGAGCATATCACATTGGGACTCTATGGGGTGACCTAGACCATGCTCTACTAATTAAAGAAGCAAGGTGGGTCTTTAATCTGGGAACACAATCCCCAAATGGATTAAATGAGGATTATAACTATTCAGCGTTCCTATAAAATTAATATGAGGTGCTGATGATGAATGACCACACTATGCAGGATACCAAGTTCCTAATACATTAGGACAACATTCTAGCCTGATAAATAAGGTAGATATTTTGAGTTGGTACCACTGCTTTTTGCCTTTGAAACACTCCACTCCTTCCCCTTAGAAAGATATCAGAGCATATTGTGCTCTAGGAAACCGGTGCTCAAGAGTCACTCACAGATAAAAAAATAAGGCAGAAGTTCCACTGTATAGTAACAGAACACCCATCAATGTGTAATAGTACTCACAACTTGGCAAATGGGCTACTGGAGAGGCGGTGAGCGTCCGGTATAACAAATAATTGTTGCACACCTTACATCAGGGAGTAATCCTCGACTGGCACATCTCTCACGGCACTGTTGATGTCGAGTGTGGTGTCCACGCCTCCCGCGTTGCTAAACTCAGCTCTGTAGTGGCTCTCACAACTCCACGTCACAGCCAGAAGTATTCAGCGTCGGAACCCTCAGACCTCTCTGCCCAAGCTGCGTGATGTCATCTCTCTGAATGGATGAAGTAAAAGTATGGTGGCTTGTAGTTGCCAAATAAACACAGCATAGTGGATCCTCTGCTTGGCGTGCTCCCTGGTATCTGCATGCAGTATATGAACAACTCCCCAGCAGGGGACAAACCGGTGCACAGCGAAGGGATGAATGAATAATCAGAGGGATTTATTTAGATAAAAAACATGGACAAAAAAAGCACTGATACAGTCACTCTAACATGTTTCACACGCAGGGTGCTTTATCAAAGCCCCTCATACCTTATACTATAGCTCTAGATTCTCAGTTTACTTTGCATTCATTCAGAACACATATGCCACAGCAGATAGGAAGCACCTTACTGCACCGTGTGATGGCTATGATTATTTGATGCAAACAGAGGCACTATAGATTTGTGGCATTAACCATTTCAACATAGGCCACTAATAATATGTGGGTCCTATTGTACACCTTAGAGTCATACTTTGATACCATTAAAGGTTGGTCATTGGTGACGCAGAATATTCATACCAAGTATATTTTGTAACCACTAAGGTGTATCCACAGCCCTGAATAGAATTGCTTTTCCAGTGTTGTATACATCATACCGTGCTTAACCTCTGGTTATAACCATATATTTTGTAGCCTGCTAATCAAGGCTCACCTCTCTCTCCCCTATCAATGTACATTTTCCGTTCCTGATAGCACCTCTCTAGTTAGTAAATTCTATTAGCTGAGCAGGGAATCTCTCTTCTGTTTCTCTTAAAAGAAAACTAGTCACACACAGTGTCTCAAACCATTTCCTAGAGAAACACCAGGGAGAAATTACAGGTTTAACATACATAGCCATTGAGTCTGTAAAACCCCATTGGCGGGGTGGAGACAGGAATTTACAATTGGTAAAGAGAGAATCACTTTGGATTCACAAATTAAGAAACCTCTCCACAAGGGGTTTAAATATGGAAATAGATGTTGTACCTTTCCTGAGATAGATAATGTGGTTACTAACAATGCCTCTTTCTTTTTCTTTTTCCATTATTTTCCACCTCCAACCCCTCTCCCTCCAGGAGATCATCACGTCGATTTTATTAGAGTTGTTTATGATTAATTCACTATGTTATTAATATTATATATCACTATGTATTTTTGTAATTAACATGTACTTTGCCATGTGGTGACTACGGCATAGTATTAGATTTCACTGTCCCATACACCTCTGTATAGCGATCACTGTCAGCAGTGTATTCCCAGATGTGTCCACATCATTGTATTAATTGCTCAGTGTTTTTTTGTATACCCTATATCCCCATAGTTCACTTATATATGGCCTTCTCTCGAATGTGGCTTTTTGTAGCTAGTACCAATGGGTAATCAAATTATATGTATATATTTTGGAACTTTTTCTGGATGTCCTAATAGAAAAGTACATATATTCTTTCTATCATCATTTTTTTACAAAGATGTGAACATGTCTGTTCCCATGACCTCCTAACTAAATTAATCAATTAAGGTTCAAGTTTTTTCAATTGTGTTGGGTATATATATGTTAGAAGTGGGAGGCGGCGTCATACTACTGACTAAACCATACACTCTTAGTGGTGAAACGCGTAGAGGAGTGCCGCCCAGAGGAAGAAAGGAAAATAGGAGTCGCGTCGAGCGTCTGCCGAACCCAGAAGCCTCACCAGAAGTGATGTTACGCTCTGGAGACTGCAGGGGAATTGAGCTGCAGTCAGTGCAGTGTGCGACCACACAGCAGAGAGCTGAATGCGGGGGAGCTTTTACAACGCACAGAACGGAGGCGGCGAGGTGAGTCATGGCAGTATCTTATCCTCACTTCCTTCACTAATATTTGATGAATGATGTTTTAAATTTGTTTTATTGTAAGTGCGCATTTTTATTACGTATATAAAATACCTACCTTTGTATTATTGATCTGCACCATGGACATGTCCTTTTGTCTTTATATCTAATCACCACACTGAACATCTGGGGTGGAGTACATCAACGCCTGGACACATGAGACCACACTACTAAAGATACCAATTGTTGCCCACATACCACTTACATCTTGTAAGTAGGCTACACTTATGAGCCAAGACTCATTGTGATAATATTCACTTATAGTGTTTCATCTGCACTTAGATTGCTGTTTTTTTTTGTTGTTCTTTTTCCGCATGCTTCCCCTGGGCTGCAAGAAAAACGTTTCTACATTCTTGGGACCAGTGAAGACAGTGCCTACCAGAGGGTTCGAGCACGGAGTTGCAACATTTAATTGAATTATACACGCCATTTGGCACTACTTAATATATATTTTCACCTGAATCACTTTCACTGTTTAGATTGAATTTTTTACATGTCACTTATTATTTAGTGAGCACTAACAGTGTTTTAGCGCCTTTTCTGCACCATCACTCTGTCACTACTGTCTGTTTTCTGGTGTCGGGCTGCTCATTGTTAGTTCATTGTGTTTAGGTTATGGAGATTTCCAGTGGATACTCAAATGTTTTTTCTAAGAGATTACTTAGAAATGTGAATTTTGACACTGTATTATAAGAAGAAATAATAGTGGATGACAATGCCCACATTGTCCCTCCCTCCCTCTTCCCATGTTTTTTTCTCCCGTCCGTCCTACCTCTCACTCTCCCCCAAATACGTTGTGCAACAAAGGGCATATCTGAGGGACACAACTGATATGATTAACATTCTAAATAAAGTAAAGTGGGAGCAACACTTTCTAATGGCTACATGTGACGTCATGTCGCTTTATACATCAATAGAACATGATAAAGGTTGTGAGGCTGTGAAAAGAGTTTTATCAAGAGATACGGATTTGACCGAGATACAAGTGAATTTTATCATAGATGGGATTAGGTTCATTTTGAGCCACAACTTTTTCTGGTATGGAGAAGAGTACTACCTTCATAAATGTGGAATGGCGATGGGACCAGTTTCGCCCCGAGCTACGCTAACCTATTTATGGCCGTCTGGGAAGACGAAAAGATCTTGCAGGGTGAAGAGCTTGGGTCGGACCTGGTCCTCTGGCGTCATTTCATTGACAACATGTTTTTAATTTGGAAGGGGGGACAGGGCGAGTTAGAGACCTTTTTGGAGTCTTTGAATGCGAATGAGAGTAACCTCAAATTCACTAGCAATTTTAGTGGCGACCAAGTCAATTTCCTTGATTTGGTCATCTTCATAGAGGAAGGCAATATAAAAACCAAAACATACTTCAAGGACACAGACAAAAACAAATACATATTAAAATCCAGTTGCCACCTGCACAGATGGATGCATAATGTGCCATCTGGGCAGTTTACGCGAATTAAAAGGAATTGCAGTGATGGGGAAACATATCTAATACAGGCAAATAGACTGAATGAGAGGTTTGTAGAGAAAAAGTACAACGAGGAAAGATTGGATGAGGCAATGCTTAGAGTGGAAAAGCTCAATAGAGAAGATTTACTAAAACCAAAAACAAAGAATTTTAGCAGAAAAGATCAATTTGACTTTGCTTTTCTCACAAATTATAGCGGGGATGCAAAGGAAATCAAAAACATCATTAGTAACCATTAGGGTATTCTTAGAAATGACCCCATTCTAGGTGGAATTATACCAGAAAAACCGAATGTGATTTTCAGGAAAGCGTGCAATCTCAAAAATAAACTAGCACCAAGTGCATTTAAAAGAGGTACGACAAAATCTAATCATTGGCTTCACCATAGCAATGGATTCTTTGGCTGCAGTACATGTAGAGCATGTCAGTTTAAATCAACAAATAAGTCAGAATTCAGTTCTAATGTCACGGGGAAAATATTCCCTCGTGTAATACATGTAGAACATACCACACCATCTATATGCTGGAATGCCCCTGTAAATTGCAGTATATTGGTAAAACTGAAAGACCTGTGAGGACAAGGATAATTGAACATCTAAGCAGTATTAAAAGAAAACTAGTCACACACGGTGTCTCAATCCATTTCCTAGAGAAACACCAGGGAGAAATTACAGGTTTAACATACACGGCCATTGAGTCTGTAAAACCGCATTGGCGGGGGGAGACAGGAATTTACAATTGGTAAAGAGAGAATAATTTTGGATTCACAAATTAAGAACCCTCTCCCCAAGGGGTTTAAATATGGAAATAGATGTTGTACCTTTCCTGAGATAGATAATGTGGTTACTAACATTGCCTCTTTCTTTTTCTTTTTCCATTATTTTCCACCTCCAACCCCTCTCCCTCCAGGAGATCATCACGTCGATTTTATTAGAGTTGTTTATGATTAATTCCCTATGTTATTAATATTATATATCACTACAGTATGTATTTTTGTAATTAACATGTACTTTGCCATGTGGTGACTGCGGCATAGTATTAGATTTCACTGTCCCACACATCTCTGTATAGCGATCATTGTCAGCAGTGTTTTCCCAGATGTGTCCACATCATTGTATTAATTGCTCAGTGTTTTTTTGTATACCCTATATCCCCATAGTTCACTTATATGTGGCCTTCTCTCGCATGTGGGTTTTTGTAGCTAGTACCAATGGGTAATCAAATTATATGTATATATTTTGGAACCTTTTCTGGTTGTCCTAATAGAAAAGTATATACAGGCATACCCCGGTTTAAGGACACTCACTTTAAGTACACTCGCGAGTAAGTACATATCGCCCAATAGGCAAACGGCAGCTCACGCATGCGCCTGTCATCACATCCTGAACAGCAATACCGGCTCCCTACCTGTACCGAAGCTGTGCGCAAGCAGGGAGACTATAGAGCCTGTTAAAAATGCGTTATTTACATCAGTTATGCACGTATATAACGATTGCAGTACAGTACATGCATCGATAAGTGTGAAAAGGCAGTGCTTCACTTTAAGTACATTTTCGCTTTACATACATGCTCCGGTCCCATTGCGTACGTTAATGCGGGGTATGCCTGTATATACTTTCTATCATCATTTTTTTACAAAGATGTGAACATGTCCGTTCCCATGAGTTCTCCTAACCCATTGATCAATTAAGGGTCAGGTGTTTACAAGTGTGTTGGATATATATATGTTAGAAGTGGGAGGGGGCGTAATACTCCTGACGAAGCCATACACTCTTAGTGGTGAAACACGTAGAGGAGTGCCGCCCAGAGGAAGAGCAGAGTCGCGCCGAGCGTCTTCCGATCCCAGAAGCCTCACCGGAAGTGACGTTACGCTCTGGAGACCGCAGGGGAATTGATCTGCAGTCAGTGCAGCGTGTGACTACACAGCAGAGAGCTGAATGCGGGAGAGCTTTTACAATGCACAGAACGGAGGCGGCGGGGTGAGCCACGGTGGTATCTTTTCCTCACTTCCTTCACTAATATGTGATGAATGCTGTTTTAAATTTATTTTATTGTAAGTGCGCATTTTTATTACGTATATAAAATACCTACCTTTGTATTATTGATCTGCACCATGGACATGTCCTTTTGTCTTTATATCTTATCACCACACTGAACATCTGGGGTGGAGTACATCAACGCCTGGACACAGGAGACCACACTACTAAAGATACCAATTGTTGCCCACATACCACTTACATCTTGTAAGTAGGCTACACTTATGAGCCAAGACTCCTTGTGATAATATTCACTTATAGTGTTTCATCTGCACTTAGATTGCTGGGTTTTTTTGTGTTCTTTTTCCGCATGCTCCCCCTGGGCTGCAAGAAATACGGACCTGGAAGCACGGACAGACGCTCTGGAAAATAAAACAGATGAGGTAATTAAAGACCAGAAAACAATGGCAAGAGATCTGGAGCAGCTAAAGTCACAAATGGTAGACCTGTCTGAAAGACAGGAAGATCAAGAGAACAGGAACCATTGCAACTACCTCAGAGTAAGAGGGATTCCAGAGTCCGTTGCAAACCCTGAGTCCTTTCTCCAGAATTGGTTCAGAATTCTACTACCGGATAACTCAGCTAAGTCCCTGACAATAGACCGATGTCATAGAGCTCTAAAACCAAGACCTCCAAACATGGATAAGCCACGTGACATAGTCCTCCAGCTCCACTACTATAAAACAAGAGTCAACTTTGGCAGAAGATGAGAACATCGTAAAGCCTGGTCCATGAAAACGTGAGATTGAATGTGTTCCCTGATCTTGCTCCTGCCACTCTCCCATGAAGAAGAGCGCTTAAATCCATTACAGATTTCTTAGAGACCAGGACATCAGATATCGCTGGGGATTTCCTTTTAAACAAATTGTCAGACGAGAAGGTTCATCTTACATGCTCAAAGACCCAGAAGATAACCAAGAATTCCTTGCCAGACTGGGTATACATTTAGCGATCCACCGACAACCAGCAGCATATAGGGCTAGCAGAATGGCAGATATCTGGCTCTCCTAAGAGAACACCCGGTCGAAAGGGGAAGTCCAGGTCGTTCCCAGTCACGAACCAATGAAGATAAAAAAGACCAGTTGATACCAGATGCTAACCTGGCCTGGATTTGACTAAGCCTGAGGTGTCTTCCCTCCCCCAAGTGCAGACTTTGTTTAGGTTTGGCCTCATCGGGCTCTGAATAACTTAAAATAAATTGAATATCTGCTTTATTGAAGATATTGCTGGGTGGGATCAGGTATGAGGGGGAGTGGGTGACTCAAGTTTGGGGAAGAGGGTATGCCTTATGCTATTAGGATGGGGGTGCGTGGTGGATCAACAGAACTCGATGGGACGGGACACGCAAAAAAAGTTAAGAAGAATTCATCATGGCAAGCACGGTGTCTCCCCTAGTGATTACGGTAGTTTTGGGACAATCCCAAAATAATGCTTCCCATGGTGGGTAGGTGAGTCTGCCCTAGCACCCTACAAGAACATTCATATCTAGGCCCAATATTGAATATGTTTTACAATCTGTTGTTGTACTGTTAATTCAAAACTGTTGATGTCTTACTACACAAGGTTATGTTTACGGAAGATAGGAAAAGGGAAGGGGAAAAATAAATCCGATGTTACCTGATCCAATTAAATTCAGTAGATAGTGCAGATGCGATCGTGAAGTCAAGAGGGACTGAATCTATGTTCTAGTTGGAACTTCTTCGGGAATTAAACATACGTCGGTCATTCATGATGCAATTATTGTGATGTCACGGAAGCGACAGGAACGTTAGGTTCCGTCGGAGCTGAGAAAGTACCCCGCTCAGGCTGCTGTTTTAGCCAGTTAAGCTATGATGTGGGCCCCAAGAGGCAGCCACTAGTGGTAGCTAGACTCAAGCACTTTTATGGTGTTCACCCCTCCCCTCCAGGGAGTGACTGCCACGAGCGGAACAATACTCAATGACACTAGTCAGTGGAACCAAGGGGAAGTTTAAAGGTACAAGTACACCAGGACATGCACAGGAGTCTGCAATCACCTACAAGGGATCTGTTAATGCACTTATTAGTAGTATTACAGGGGATACATTAGGTGATATTATAGTATGTGCAAAAACAAGGGGATGTGGGGAATAGGGAGGGAAGGAAGTGGGGGATGGACTGGGCGCTCCCAAATGATAAACCAGTAATGTTGTTAAGAATACAACTTAAGGACACAAATGTATATAACACCAATAGCGAAAAAATAAATAAAAGTGTAAAATAAGCAGCTCAACTTCCTCTGATGGGACAGTTCCAGATCCCAGGATGGTGGATTTGTGTTGCTTGAAGATGAGGAGGAGCGCAGGAAAGTGTAGTCATATATGTAAGAAAAAAATATCATATATAGTGCAGATTGTAATACACTGCATGAATGGAATGAATCTATAAAATAGAACTCACAAAAGTCGCAGGAAATATCACATGTCAGAGATCCTTCTCTCTCTGACTGGAGCCCTTTAGATAGTAATTGCCGGGATATCCCTCAGTACACGGGTATGTAAAAATAAAGAAAAGCCACAATAGTGCATACTATTCCAACTTTGTATAATTCACACAATTAACAAGAGTATATCACACTCACATTTGCCATGTTAAAATCGGGTGGGGGAGAGAACCGTCGATCGTTCTTTGAAGCAGGTGCAGGCAGCTTCACAGCGTCTAGGATTCTCTTGCCGTGATTTCCGCATACGTCACAGCCGTCGCATCACTTCCGCTATCGCGTCACGGCTAAGGGCGGAAGTTCCCAAAGGACGAGACCTCTACCTGGATTCTGCCAGTCTTTCCGAACAGGTTCCCTCACTGCAAATCTACGCGTTTCGTCAGATGCTTCGTCAGGAGTTATGATTAGATGGGAGATACCTCAGTACTATTTATAGGCCCATCGATTAAGAGATATGACAATCAGGAAGGGAACTGCAGGGTATAAGTAGCACACAGGAACCAATAGCAGGGGAGGTGGAGCAGAGGCGCGGCCTCTGCGGAGGAGAGGATTGGCTGCAGGAGACAAATGGGCTGGGAGAATACTTGCCACGCAGCTGGGGAGCGGTGCACGGCATAACGTGTGCGCGCCGCGCATGAGAGAAGCGTGGCTCGTCCGTCTAGAAGTGCTGCGCGGGCGTGCATGCTCTGTAAGCCGAGCGGGGGTGGATGCATGCGCTGGTGCCAGAGTGGAGGTCTGAGTGATGACAGGTAAGGAGGAACACATCGCAAAGGACGTGTTCCTCGATTCCTTACAGATGATCCCAGAATGTCTGAACATGTCTGGAGTTAACAAAGGAAATGCCATGTTAAAGTGCTAAGTGGGAATTGGGAGATGTAAACAGCTCTTCCCTAACAGATGTCCAGATGTCCGGGGGAGGTAGACAAGAGGTCGCCCGGGGAAGTGGGCTTGATTAGATATGCTAAGCGGGACAAGTGCGAAGTCCGCGCATGCCTGTGGCAAACCTTGAAGCCCCTTTGCCTGGTTCCATGAAGTACTGTCAACCTTGCCATAGGTGGGAAGTTTAGTTCCCACACCATGTTTCGCTGCAGAGTATACAGATAGGGCTTTGGTGCTTTTAAAAGTCTGTGCAGCCGATCGGGAGTTAGATTCATCTGAGGTGGATTTGAAACTTTATCCCATCTTAACCTAAGACGATAGTTCGTAAGAACTAGGGAATCCAAAACCAATCATACGGCGGAACAACGAACTGAGTACTTTCGGCGGAGAAAAAGTGGTTGAGAGCGGCACCACTAGCCAAAGACTATTTCGTGGCTCTGTTTGAGCACCAACCCCACTCCTGGGAATTGGTGCCAAGAGACTTTGTTTCTAGGAATTTCATTCGGGGAACATTTTATTTTGTTTTGCCCTGTTCCAGTAAGTGTTAATTCGTAGTATTTCGTATATCAAGCTGTGTATGTTCATGTTGTAAATAAACCACAATTTATTTTATCTCTCGCTTTTCTCAATCAAAGGATCCAGGTAATTAAGGTGTTAAAAGTTCTGGTCTCCTGTGACACTCTAGGTCAGATAAAAAAAATCATCTTTAATGAAAAAATAGCTGTGGTAACCATACTGAGGGCAAAGGGGAGATAAACTGAGGCAAACACACCTTATATACCACCATCAGGTATAGGAAATATGCCACAGGAGAATAGCATTCATAAGAAGTTAACCCTGTTATCATCATGGAATGGGAAAATAACTCATTTAAATATACATTGTATAGACGTTAGCATATCTTGCAGGGTTCCTCAGGTATGTTCATTTTTCAGCACAGGCATCACTTCCTAATTTATTTGGCAGAGCTTTGAGGGGACATACATACAACTGGATATACTATTAAGTTAATACCTTTTTATCCACCTCCTACTCGTACCACCTTCATTTCGTTTTGCTTCTACAGTAAGTACAAATGAGGCGGTTTGTTCCTTTTAGTAGAAGCAGTTTAGATAATGCAATTTTCAAAAGAGAATACTGTTTTTTCACACATTTCATTCAGCTTCTTATGAACATGCCAAAACGTGCTATTTGACAATGACAAAATTGGAGCTACTAGAATAAGCCCATAAAAGCGCAAGTTGTAAATAGCATGAACAGCATGTGACACAAGGAAGATATGTAGAAACAAATTTGATATTAAGCATGTTTTCTATGAGTAAATTAAGCTATGTAATATTTTTGGCAAATTGGGTGTGTTCTAGCATACTTCCTAAATATATTGGAGGAGATTCACTATGGTATCAGAGCATGATCCCAAATTAACTGCCATTCAAGTCAGTGATGGTTAACGCAGGATTGATATCCAATACTACTTACCACACCTTAGTAAATCCCTTCCAGTGTTGTTTTTTCTATACTGTATTATTTCTATCACTACATTTATTTACATTTTCAACATTAATTCCTTTATTGGAGCAAGATAACGTAACTTTGTCAGGGACAAGAAAACGTACTTTGTGGTAACTTACTGCATGGAATAAGTGTATCCTCAGATTATGTAAATGTGTGTAGAGTAAGGAAAATAAGAAAGAAATAACCTTGTAATAATGTTTCTTTTAAAAAAAATTACATTTTATTATTCCTGTGTAGGAATTGATAGTTTTTTTCCCATTTCATTAGCTATTGTTTAAATCTATGATTTATAATTGCATCTTAAATTAAAGCCTAGACCCTTACTCTTTAAATTTAATAACATGTCCTAGAATTTCAGGGAAGTGTGATCATATTTTTTATTTCAATAAACACAAAAATTCAAGGTTTCTTTTTCTATAGAACATGCTATGCTAAAACACAATATATTTTCCTGTAACGTCAAGATCAACAAGATGAGTTATCTTTATTGTTATCTCAGTTTGACAAAACCATTGGGGCTTCATGTGCAGCACTGAATGTAGGAATTGACCTTCATCTTTCACATGCATGAATGATAACTCAAGAACTATTGATACAACAAAATTATTAAGAAAGTGGCTACTGGAAAGTTAAATCTCATATGTTCCATCTTGCATGTAATACTATGTTTTATATCAGTCAACAAACATAATATATATGGTATGTACAATTGATTTACTCCACGATGCTAATAAATTACTTTGTAATTGCATCTTGATCTTTATACAGCATAGATTTAGAGAGAAGGAACCCTGGGCTACCAAATGTTTTGATTTACCTGTACTTGTCCTATTATCAAGTTCCTGTCAACTTTTTCTGGGATTCATACAGTCTCACCTTGAATAGATAAAACAAAAGAAGAGAACAGTTTGAACACAAATAAATAACCTCCAATAAAGTGTTTCAAGTATGTGATATATATACAGTATATATATAGTAAAAAAATCTTTGATCATGAAAGATTCACAGGTATATTCTATGAATGTGTAGAAAATAAAAAGTATATGTATACATTCTGTAATAGTCCGTAGCTATAATGCAACTTCATCAAAATTAAATTTTTTCCAGTTATCTAACAAACATGATGTAGGGGCTCTGGAGTGCAACGTTTCCCACGATATACTGTATAAGGAGTAATTTAAAAGACAATATAGTGGAACACTGTTGAAACAATAAATCTGTGATAAGGTGGACAAGATTATTCCAATTCATGTGATGTTACTTACTGCACCGACACACTTTATTCGAGCAAATACCCGGTATGTACCTGGCAGATACCTGGAATGCGCCACTCCTAACCTCTGACAAGCCCCGTTGCATTTGCCTTCCCAGCCTGGGTTCATGCCTGGCTGATGGGCGGCTGATCTGTTAAATGATAATGATTAGGATTTAATAGGCTGCAATGCTTCGCGTGTCTACCAGATGGCATAAATTCATGAATTGTAATGCAGTTTATTTATATATACTGTGCAGTATTGCAGCCAGCGGGAATAAAATGCTTCAATCCCTGCTTGGAAAATAACTCAATGTACTCGGGCAGAAAACAGTCACAAACCTCAATACACCCGGGTATATCCGAATTCGTGGGACTAGCCAAGCTCGAATAAAGTGTGTCGCCAGTGTAAGAGTTATTCAAGCATTTTCTAGAGGGTTAAAACCTCCTATGAAGAACAGTACAAATCTTCACTATAGTGGACGTATCTCCCAATTCATAAGGATTTGAAAGAAATAGATATAGAGAAACAATTTTTTATTTATATAAAAAAAGTGTTAAAAAATGCCGGGACTTTCCTTATATCAAACGCTGAGTTTTCCAGTTTTCTGCAACATCCGTGTCACTTCCAGATGGTGACATCACTCTCGGAGGCGGGGTGGAATCCAGGCAATCGTGTAGACAATTTGAGAGTCATAGAAAACACAGCATCATTGAATCCTGATTCATACATGTTTCAAAGAGACTTTATGGTGTCCAAATGATGTTCTGATGTAAATAGTCTGACACAACAGTGCAATTAATGTTTAATATCACTTCTAACATGATATACAAATAATAAATAGCCAATGCATGTTTAGAAAAATGGAAGAAAGTCAAATAGGATTTCTGTAAAGAAAAAAAAGTGTTTTGTGGATAGCAACATACAGATGCAACGGCCGTTATTTTAAGGCATCACGGTGCCGTTTTCATGTGTGTTTATCGCGGTTGCTTTGTTTGAATTTTATGGATTGTGGATTATGGATTGTGTGCAATTATATGCAATAAAATGTATGAATTGTAATGTGTACAGTACTGTGCTACAGTGTTGATCTGAGGTGTTTATAAGACAGAATACTAAATTCCATTTTATGCACTCGCCTGCACTCTTGTCTTAAGGCGGTATGGTTGGAAGTAATTCCGCGCAATCACATGGGTATTCCGAGGTATAAACCGCATGATTTCGGAAAATTATGGCCGCTGCATTGGTAAATAATAATTAATTATATATACAGATGCAGCCACCGGTATTAAACACATAGATACCCAACAAGCACTGAGAAACCCTAAACATTATCACATATATATATATATATATATATATATATAAATCCCTCTTCCAGATAGTCATATAATGCTGCGGCAGACTTTATTCTAACAAATTACCGGTTTGTCCCTGGCTTGTTCCTGGAATGCGACGCTGTTCACCTGGTGCATGCCGCGTTCACCTTGCGTTCCCAGCCACGGGTCATGCCCGGCTGATGCGTTTATTGATAATGGTTCGGATTTTAATAGGCTGCAATGCTTCGCATGTCCGCCAGATGGCAGAAATTCATGAATTGTAATGCGCCGAATCAGTAATGTGTTGGCTTGCATTTGTTTCGTTTAAAAAAGATACTGTACCACAGTGTGCCATTGTAACTTGGCCTTGGCCTTGAGACTGAAGGAAGAGTTGCAAAAATGTATCAATTTAGGCTTTTCATATTAAAAAAAGACAAAGACCAGTTTCAGTTACAGTATTCTCCAGAGACCCGCCGCCCGCCATGAGTGTTCAAGTGCAGCCCGCTTTCCAAAAACCAGACAGAAGTTACGCGTATTTGATATGGGCCGCGATTAATGCAACAGATGATAAGACGGCAACAGTTGCTCAAATTTATCAGTATTTTATCGAAAACTATGACTTTTACAAATTTTTGCTAGCTCCTCATACGTGGAAGCGTGAGTAAGGAAAAGGTTATGTAGCGACCCCTGTTTTCATCGGATTGAGCCACAATTTGTTGGAAGGTATTGGTGTGTATCACAGGCATTTTCCTGTATCTATGATCATGAAGGCGGCAAAAGGCGAAGGGTCATGTTAAAACCAACTAAGAAATGACAGTCGCTGCCAAGCAATGCACAAGCACAAGCACCAGTACCGGCTTCCAATGACGGTCCCACCGTCAGTGACAACCCTGAGCCTGAGTCGGATATTGCGTGCAGTTTTGATGAAGCTTGCATGTACCTAAGCGATTTCCAGCCTCACCAGCTGACAACAGGTGGACTAGTCCCACTGCAAACTATCGACGTGGATGATGAAGAAAGCTGGACTGGCAGTGGACCGGTGCCGGTGCCAGCTGAATGGGAAAATCTATGGTGAGTACTGTATTGTTGCCATATTATTTTGGTGGGGCTGGCTGGGTACTTCTTTAGGGGTTTGACCATTACTGTACATTAAAACTTTTCTTTTTGTTTTTCCTCAGATAAGAAAACGGCTAATGGGGGGATTTCGATGGATAATATTGTACTGTATGCTGATGTTTTCCGGCCGTACAGTATAATGTGTAATAAACCCAAAAAAATAAAATTATTCATTTATTCTACATGTTCAGTATCGTTTCATTATGTGTCTTCTACAGTATACTGTACAGTGGTATACAGTGCCTAACATCGGGGGGCAAAATGAATTTTATTTCTAGGTGCCCTAGAACAGAAGTTCCCACACCAATTGTCCGTGAACTTGACCGAGGCCCTAAGTAGTTCCCATGCCAATTGCGCAAATATAATGTAAAATAATCCGTTCTGTGGGTCTGAGCGGGTTGTAATTCGCCTGGTCCTCATGCGGAAGGACCCTTGCCATAGTGGCAAAATATCAGCCTACCACGACCCCCGGAACCGGAGATACCAAAAGACAGTTTAAAAGCACATTATCAAAGTGGCTTTTTTTTCTGCCATGCAAGTTAATGGCAGAAACCTAAACTTTACCATTACCCTGACTCCGTTCTGTTGCAACAAGAGCGTCGCAATTTTCCATGCAATCCTTCCGCAACTAGAACTACATGATCACCGAATCTGAGCCCTCTAGGTTGAACAGAACTGGAGTTGTGGGTTCCAGGTTTCTGCTCATTCTGACTTAGCCGTTTCAAAGCTTTCTCCGCCATTACGCTCAATGGTAGGACCCTCCTCGCCGGCGTGAACCTTTCTCGCCGCCATTACTGCTCGGACCCTGTTGCGGTCAAGTGAGGGAGTTCCTAACATCTAGGGGCAAAATGAATTTTATTTCTAGGTGCCCTAGAACAGAAGTTCCCATGCCAATTGACCTAGTTCCCACGCCAATTGCGCGCTCATTGCTCTTTTTTTACAATGTTGCCGATCTTGCGGCTTTGCGGTCAGGCAGTAAAAAAAAAGTGCAGCAAGCCTCGACATGTGTTACACTGTCAAAGGAGCAAATGGAAACAATGTGAGGCAATTTAACATGTTCTTTTATTGGTGGAGTCAGTACAAAAACATTTATTTACAAACACTGTACAATGTTGAAATATTTAAAGTGCATAGCAATTCAAACCATCAACAGGTGTATGGTTTACTGCTACAGTACAGGGCAACCTTGAAAACCGTGCCTGTTTGCGGCCCTCAGGTACTGGAGTCGTGCATGTCCTGTGTAAAAAAACCTCACAATAATACAGTACATACTGCAGCCTTTATTAAATTCTTGTGGCAGATTGAAATCGCAGAAACATTTACAAAACATTTGTAAACCATGGAGATACATGAAAAATGGATGTTTATACTGTATGAATATTAATTTAACATATATAAACTGTATATATATACAGTATATAGAAAATCTACTGTTTGTTTTTGGTGCATGGGGCACAGGGAGTTAAAGTGACTTGCTTTTTATGTACTGTCTTTGGGGGTTGTATTTGGGGGTTTATTCATCAAATTATTATGATGAACTGCCTTTTGAAATTACAGTGCTGTTAACTATTTCAGCCACACACCTCCAGAGTCATTCATTTTCTGCAGTTGCAGTACTTTTGTCATTGTGTTTGTAATCCCTCCCTAGCCAAGCATCAATCGGCTGAGTCACCCTATCCTACCAACCCCCTCTCTCCACTGGGTCGTTAATCTTCTGCATATTGCCATTGTGTTCTTAATCCGCCCATAGCCGAGTTACAAACACTCAGTACACCTGCGTCTAATCACGCCATCCCCCTCCCCCAACCCTTAGAGGCCTGTTTTGTTTACGGTTAACGCTTTGGAAAATCCCCTCTCGAATTTGAAATGTTAATCTGATGTGCACAGTACTGTGAGAATTGAGAATAAACTGATATTTCATCAGGGTGTGAAAACATTTGTCAGTCAGTATGGTTTACAGTCACATGTTTTAAATACAATACAGTACATTCTTTAATATCTTTTAAATAAAAATATATAAATATATAAATATAATGTAAAATAATCCCTTGCTGCAGTGGAAGTGCTGTATGCTGGGTGATAATGGGGAAAGGCGGGGTTGCAGACCTGCCTAAGACATGCAGATGAGCACACAGCTATATTTGCATATTTGCTTTCCTGTGGAGGGTTTTTGTCACTTTTTTTACTCACCATAACTTAACTCAGTATTATGGTTTAGCCTATCCCATAGCCTCTCTTGCATTCCCAGTAAAATCAACCCCACACTGATGAGACCCATCAAGGTTGAAACAGCTGTCTGTGGGTGGTTGCTGCACGCCTTCTTTGTAAGCAACTGCGTGCGGATCACCCTGAGAGACTGCGACAAAGACTCCTCTGGCTACTCCATGTCCCGCCTCCTACTCCTGCTGCTCTGGAGAGCACTGGGGTGGGACAAGTGGGACAGCTCCATCCCTTACAGCTGGCGCACGCCCTGGTTCTACAAGGACGTGAAGAAGTTTGTGAGGCAGAACAATCTGGAGGGAGTAAAACCAGACCTGTGGAAGCCCAAGGTCATCTACAAAATGATCAGGGCTAAAGACATCATGGAATCGGTCCCAGGTCTCCACCCCAACACCTTTGAAACGGTGTGGAGAAATGTGGCATCGAAAAGACTAATGAAAAAACACAAAGACATTGCTTGGCAGGCCATACACGGGGGACTCCCTGTGAATGCGGACAAGTACCAGAGTAAACTCAGCCTCGTGAGGCACTGCCCCAGGTGCAACCCAGTGGAGGAAAGCATCATACACCTCTTCTGGAACTGCCCCTTTGCACAGGCCTTGCTGCGCGCGCTGGACACTGACTTAAAGGACTGTATACCGAGGAAGTGCGTCACGTACTACTCGGTGTTCCACGGACTTTTCACAGGAACACACACAGAGGACGCAATTGAAGCCGGTTGGAGTCTAATGTGCTGTTTCAAGGACGTTTTACTATTCGCCAGGGAACGTTTGATCAAGGGGAAGAAGAGGATGTCGGTACAGGACTGTCGCAGGCTGCTCCACAGCCTGCTCAAGGACTATTCCATCTTTGACGGCCCTGAGGAAAAGGACTAAACACCCCCCTCCCCACACCCCCCTTACTCCCCCGCCCCAAAAGTTTTTCTGTGCAATAAAGTTAGAGATAATGTGTGTATGATATGTCATGTCTGTGGTGCGGTGCATACGTATAAATGCACTGCACCGCCGTGTTCGTCACAGTTTTTTTACTTTAGGGGAAACCATTAATAAAAATGTATGTGAGTTGTGTGGGATATGCACTGCGCCGTTGTTAACGTCGCGGTTTTTTTTTCTTTTGGAAAATGATTTATGTACTGTTATAATCTTGTTGTAAAGATTCGCTGCATAATAAAAGAATTTTCAAAACAAAAAAGTTGTCTGTGGGTGGTTTTCTGGGTATGCACCTTAACCCTGGCTGTGCTCAAAGCTGTGACCATGCAGCAAGCTTAAGCCTATAGGGAACCATGTTAAAAATGGTTATTGAGGCAAAAAGTGACACTGTGTGCTCATTTGCATGTCATTTCCCAGAATCCCTTGCTGCAGTGGAAGTGCTGTATGCTGGGTGATAATGGGGAAAGGCGGGGTTGCAGACCTGCCTAAGACATGCAGATGAGCACACAGCTATATTTGTATATATATATATATATATATATATATATATATATATATATATAAAATCTACTGTTTGTTTTTGGTGCATGGGGCACAGGGAGTTAAAGTGACTTGCTTTTTATGTACTGTATTTGGGGGTTGTATTTGGCCAAGCGTCAATCGGCTGAGTCACCCTATCCAACCAACCCCCTCTCTCGACTGGGTCGTTAATCTTTTGCATATTGTCATTGTGTTCTTAATCCGCCCATTGCCGAGCTACAAACACTCAGTACGCCTGCGTCTAATCACGCCATTTCCCTCCCCCAACCCTTAGAGGCCTGTTTTGTTAACAGTGACGCTTTGGAAAATACCCTCTCGAATTTGAAATGTTAATCTAATGTGCACAGCACCGTGAGAATTGAGAATAAACTGATATTTCATCACGGAGAAATAAATAGAAAGATAAAAATAATCATGAATAATACATACAGTACTGCAGCCTTTATTAAATTTTTCTGGCAGATTGAAATCGGAGAAACATTTACAAAACATTCTTAATCATTGGTGCACTGTAGGGGTGGCTGTCAATGATTTGATTCGCAGGAAAGTGAATAAATATTTATTTTATTTTATCAGGAACCAAAAAATAGAAATATAAAAATAATCAGGAATAATACATAATGCAGTCTTTATGAAGTTTTTTTGGCAGCTTGAAATTGGATAACCATTTGGAAAACATTTGTAAAACATGGGGAAAAATGAGTAATGCACATTTATAAGAATATTATTTAATACTACAGTAGATACAGTACTATAATGTACAGTATAATATATACTATATACTGTATAGATATATTATTTTTTCCGTCTTTCTCTTTTCCTCATTCTGTCTGCAGTACAGTAGTTCATTGAGAGAGGAGAGGTTTTGTGTACATCATTACTGCGTTTATATACTGTACATTTGACTGTACAAGCAGATTTGACTGTACACAACACCCCCACCTCCCCCTAGGCCACCCTTTTTCCTGAAACGACAAGAAAACCAAAAATGAGTGCAGTTACTATACTGTACTGTATGTGCGTACTGTACTGTATTATGGCATTGTGTGATGTGTGATACTACTGTAGGTGGCTGGTGCAGCTTTCTCTGGAAAGAAAAAAATGGAGAGGTTAGTAGGCAGTTACTGTAGTACTGTCAAACTATTTTACTGTATACTGGAACTACTGTATACTCTGACTAGTGTTAAATTCTATGTACTGTACTGTAACCTGATGGCTGGTGCTGCTCTCTCTGTAAAGAAAAAAATAACCACTGTACTGTATACTCTTACTATCTGGAAAGAAAAAATATGTGCCATACTTACCTGTATCATACTGTACTTAGAATACTACAGCACAGTACTACTTTCCTGATGCTTGCCCATTACGCGCGATGACAATGGACAATGACAATGTATCTCAGGAACGGAAATAATATGGTTCAGCTTCAGGGACTCACTGCTCCTGATCCAAGCAGGGGGGGTAGAGAAATACAAATAAATGGGCGTGGGGACCCGCTATAAATATTGAAGTGTAAGTAGACGATACTACACAGTGGCAATATGGTCTATATATTTATTGCAGCGTTCCACGGTGAGTACATCGTTCCAAAAACTCATTATGCCTTTCAACAACTCGTCCGTTTTGGAGGGTTTCGCCACTTTCCGGATATGGTCCTTCAGCTGATGCCAGACCATTTCGATCGGATTGAAGTCTGGCGATCTGTCATTGGAAAGAAAGGACAATTGGTTTAAGAGCTAAAAACAGTGGGGAACAAAAATGGGACACGGTCTACTGCACTTACTCCGCTGGCGTCTTCACCCAGTTGATTCCACGCTCAAGGATATGCGCCGTTGACGCGGTGTGCTTGGGATCGTTGTCCTGGTAGAAGCGGTGACCATTGGGGAACTCGCCTGTGATGTATTGCACTATCTCGGGCATAATGTTGTCTTGGTAGAAAGCTTTATTCATGATTCCTATAGCAAGAAAAGAAAAGTGCTCAAAAAACTGCACAATAGTACAGTACAGTGCATACACTGGCGACACACTTTATTCGAGCTCGGCTAGTCCCACGAATTCGGGTATACTCGGGTGTATTGAGGTTTGTGACTGTTTTCTGCCCGAGTGCATTGCGTTATTTTCCAGACAGGGATTGAAGCATTTTATTCCCGCTGGCTGCAATACTGCACAGTATATATATATATATACTGCATTACAATTCATGAATTTATGCCATCTGGTAGACACGCGAAGCATTGCAGCCTATTAAATCCTAATCATTATCATTTAACAGATCAGCCACCCATCAGCCAGGCATGAACCATGGCTGGGAAGGCAAACGCAACGGGGCTTGTCAGAGGTGTGGAGCGGCGCATTCCAGGTATCTGCCAGGTACATACTGGGTATTTGCTCGAATAAAGTGTGTCGCAGCAGTACGGTAAGGCAACATTTTAACACTAGTCAAGTACAGTGCATTAGGCGAGATTATATTTGATACATTTTACCTTCAAAGATGACAATGCATCCCGGTCCATGCCTAGAGATGGCACCCCACACATGCAGCTTCACAGGGTGTTTTGGCCGCGGCTTCAAAGATATGCGGCCTTTTTTGTGGAACGCAAATCTTGCAAATCTCTCCAGCGACACAGTAGACTCATCAGTGAAGATGCAATCCTGGAAAGTCTCCCCGCTGTCGATCCATGCCTGGGCCTGGAGCACTCTTTTGATTTTTTTTGCGTCCCGTATCATGCGGTACGCTCTGTAATGACAAGGAATAAAAAAAAATTGCGGCACAGTGCAGTACAGTTTGCTAAACAACACTTTTACCTCCTGTACTGTCCAGTACTAACCTCACACGTCCATATTTCCATCCAATACTGCGTCTCATCTTCTTTATGCTGCTCTCGGATACAGTCAGATTGTGCTTTTCCTGCAGAGTGTTTTTAACCCTTAATGCACTCCTCTCATCATTCTCCTCACTTATTTTGTCCACCAGAAGAGTTGTCTCCCTACAATGTAAAGAAAATATATTGTTTTATTAAAATGTATACTGCTGTACTATAAATATAAATAGACAAAATATATTTACTGTTGTACTATAAATATAAGTATACAAAATAAATATACTGTTGTAATATAAATATAATGATACATCCTACAGTATATATACCGTTGTAAGATAAATAGAAATATACAAAAAATGTATACCGCTGTACTATAAATATAAATAGACAAAATATATTTACTGTTGTACTATAAATATAAGTATACAAAATAAATATACTGTTGTAATATAAATATACATCCTACAGTATATATACCGTTGTAAGATAAATAGAAATATACAAAAAATGTATACTGCTGTACTATAAATATAAATAGACAAAATATATACACTGTAGTATTATAAATATAAATATACAAAATAAATATACTGTTGTGATGTAAATATAAATATACATCCTATACAGTATACAATATACCGTTGTAAGATAAATAGAAATATACAAAAAATGTATACTGTTGTACTTTACATATGAATAGACAAACTACTGTATGTTGTAATATAAATCAACAGAATTAACAACAGTATTACAGTAGATACAGAACTGTACTGTAGATGTACTGTACTGTATGAACAGTACAGTACGTACAGTTTTCTATATTTTTTTTTGTTAAGTTTTATAAATATACTTACGCGTTTGTTAACCTTGGTGCCCTTTTACGGTCTCTGTTTTTTCCGTATGCATGATAGCTCACGGTGGTTAATGGCACAACAAGGTCAGAAGTAGCTAACCAGCGCTGATATCTGCAATTCGGTGTCCGCTCGTGTACATCTCCATCATTCGCATGCTGAGATCCTTTGAAATCTTTTTAACAGGCATTGTTGCGAGTAGAAAGAAATACAAACACAAGAATGTATATTCGATGTTTAGTCGATGTGTATTCTATGTGCAGTCAATACACAAAATGGATGGTGTATTTATACGGTAATGACTCACATTAGAGTACGCCAACTTTCAAAACCTGTACCTGGTCGCCATGCATAAAAGGTTACACACTTTGCATAGCCCACCACTTGATGATCTTTATCTGAACTTGCCCTTGTCCAGATAGTGCATTGTGTCACCTACTTCCATGGAGCAACCACGTTTCTATGGACGCAAGAACCCACTCATCTTTGCTGTGCCTGTCAAGCTGAAAAAGCGAAAGGCGGTTGCCGTTTCCACGCCAAGGGCAAAGCGACAGGCTAAGGCCAATAAAGAAAACCTTCTGCTGACCCCAAAGGTTAAGGGTTTTCTTAGACGTAAGCCTCATTATGTCAAGAAGATATACGGTGATGTACTCTCGACACATAACGATTGGCAGCCAACCCATCGAATCCGCAGACCACTTCCTCCCATATGCTTCGACGACTCTGTAGCTGTCCCGGAAATCTTCAGCCCGTCTTCTCCACCCCCATCTTCTCCGGTTCCATCTGACGACGTTTCCGCCTCTGAGATCCACGGGTCACCGTCTACTTTGCGCTTAGACGACTCTGCTTCTCGCCCGGAAATCCAAAGGTCACTTTCTCCATCCCTCTTCGATGACGCTGCCGCTTATCCTCTACCGGGTATCCACAGGTCACCTCCTCCACTCTCCATCGATGCCGCTTCTGTCCATGGAACCCCCATCTCATCCTCCGTTGCACCCATCCCCCCAGATGTCCAGACGCCATGCACAAGAAGCAGCTTGTTAGACCGGATGCTGAATGGGATAAGTGTGGATCTCCCTGGGAATTCTATTGTGCTTGCATAGATAGATCTGCTTCTGGAGACAATGCTAAATGTGGAGCAACAGATGCTACAAATGGAACAACGGATGGATTGACGGATGGAGAAGATAGAGGCTGACATAGCGGGCATACATTATTTGCTCGGTGCTAATGCCCCTGTTTCCCCGACGCCGATGCCGGGGGGTGACATGGATGTGATGAATGAGACCCTTCCATCACCAAGCGCACCCTCTCCACCAGAAGATGTAGTGTACATGTATGCTGTTGAGGAGGACATGACAACCCCGTCAAGACCACGCCAGGAGACAACACGGCGACCACGACCGGAGGAAAGCTTCCTCCCAGACAACCTACTATCGCCCGTCACCTCAAGCACACCCGTTCCCAAAAGACCTACACCCACTCGTATCGAAACGGTGCCCGACATCACCCTGTGCGATCTGCCACCGGCACTCAGGGAGAAGTATAGGGTGAAGAGTGCTGGTGTACCCCACAAGTATGGCTTGTTCAATTTTAAGCACCATGTTCCCTACTCGTTGTACTGCGAGTGGGCCTTCAAAGTGAACTATGATGGGAATTGCGTAAAAAAGGCGCTTCCTGTCAATTTAAGGAAAAACATTGTGGAAGAAATGCTGTGCTTTTATGCAGTTACAGATCCTGTAATGAAAGGCGTAAGAGACTGCATTAATGGCGTTTTGCGCCATGCAAGGAATCGGCCATGGCTGGACAATGTGGAGGACTTTCAGTGAGACCATACTGTTGTGCTGAACTGTATTGTACTGTACATGTTTTGACCTTCAGTACCTGCTGTACTTAAACAAAGGAGATGTTGTTGTGTGTTTTTTTACACAGGACATGCACAACTCCAGTCCCTGAGGGCTGCAAACAGGCACGGTTTTCAAGGTTGCCCTGAAAACCTGCCCTGTTTGCTGCCCTCTAGGACTGAACTGGTGCAGGTCTGACTGACAGTGTTGCGCACCATCCCACTGTACTGTACTTTATACAGTACTGTGTTTCTTTAATAAAGGAGATGTTACTGTACTTAAAATGCTTCAACATTGTATTTGTAAATAAAAAAATTTGAACTGACTGCACCAATAAAAGAACATGTTGATTTGTCTTACTGTACTGTACATTGTTTCCATTTGCTCCTTTGATAGTACTGTATAACAAAATACAGAGTAACAAATGTCGAGGCTTGCTGCACTGTTTTTTTACTGCCTGAACTAGGGCAATTGGCGTGGGAACTAGGTCAATTGGCGTGGGAACTTCTGTTCTAGGGCACCTAGAGATAAAATTCATTTTGCCTATAGATGTTAGGAACCCCCTCACTTGACCCCAACAGGGTCCGAGCAGTAATGGTGGCGAGAAAGGGTCACGCCGGCGAGGAGGGTCCTACCATTGAGCGTAATGGTGGAGAAAGCTTTGAAATGGCTAAGTCAGAATGAGCAGAAACCTGGAACCCACAACTCCGGTTCTGTTCAACCTAGAGGGCTCAGATTCGGTCACCATGTAGTACTAGTTGCGGCAGGATTGCATGGCCAATTGTGACCCTCTCGTGGCAACAGAACAGAGTCAGGGTAATGGTAAAGTTTAGGTTTCTGCCATTGACTTGCATGGCAGAAAAAAAGACACTTTGATAATGTGCTTTTAAACTGTCTTTTGGTCTCTCCGGTTCCGGGGGTCGTGGAAGGCTGATATTTTGCCACTATGGCAAGGGTCCTTCCGCATGAGGACCAGGCGAATTACAACCCGCTCAGACCCACAGAACGGATTATTATTTATTTTTTTCCACAAAAAGGTTTTTATTATTAGGCTACAGTACATTGCATACAGTGTCTACCAACCCGTTGTCATTCTTTAATGTACCAAAACCCAATTTTTCTCTTTTCAAACTTCCTCCGTTCCGACAGAGACATACTGGGTAAACCAACTCACGTACCTAACAAACCATACAGACACAGAAAGGGGGGTGGGGGAGGGGGGGGGTGGAGAGCTCAGTATCTTCTGTGTGTTCACCATCTCAACTCTGGCCTACGCTCTGAGGAGCAGCTTGTATCTGCGGAAGCTCTATTAATGTCTTCCCTACCTGTCCCCCTTTTACGTGCTGTCTGTACTGGCTCTTCATAGGAGAATGCATTTAGTTATATTATGGCATGATGGTGGTGGCATTCACCCCCGGGATATCCGAGTGGTCTAGCCACTTGGTCCAGCTTTTAAGGAAATTTGTGCCGGTGTCGTTGACCAGACTTGTCAACTGTTCCATCCGGCAAATATACCAGATTCTATTCCGAATTTTTGTAATTGTGGGTAAGTCTGGAAGCTTCCACAAAGCTGCGAGGTCGCACCGCATGGCTGTTGCAAAATGTGCAATCAGTTTTTGTGCTGGTCTGCCTATTCCCCGAGTGTGCCTGCCCAGCAGGAACAACCAAGGGTCCAGGGGGACCGACTGTCCGAGAATTCTCGTTAGCCAATCTTGGATTTCCTCCCATAAAGGAGCCACTTTGGGGCAACCCCACAGCATGTGAAGCAAGTCTGCCTATTCCCCTCATTGTTTTGGGCACAATGGGGGGTAACCTTTGACAAACTTTGCTAATCGTGTTGGGGTGAGATACCACCTCATTAGGACTTTATATGCATTCTCCTTCAAGGTGGTGCATATAGAGCTTTTCGCTGCTGCCAGTACTATTGTGGAGCAGTCTTTGTCTTCTAATGTCTCCCCTAAGTCCGTTTCCCATTTGATTCTATAGTTAAGTTTAGTGTCAACGTCTTGTCTAGGGCAGACCACCTCTCTGTATATCCGAGAAGTGAGTCCCATGGTGTCCGTGCCTCTGGAACAGAGCTGCTCAAAATTTGTGCGTTTGGGAATTTTTGTATAAAATGCTCGCACCTGGAGGTATCTAAAAAATTCAGAATTGGTCATCTCTGTTTCTGATCGGATTTGTTCGAATGTTTTGATAGCTTGGTTTCCCTTCAGGTGTAGTAGCCTAGTAATGCCTTTTGCTTTCCAGACCGCGAGGTTCTTGCGTAACATACCCGGAGCGAAATCAGGGTTCCCCGTAATCGGGGTCATAAGTGTGTGCTGGGTTGTCAGGGCACACTTGCGTTTGGTGTTCTCCCAAGTAGCCGGGCGAGCAATGCACTGCGGCCAGCGGCTCACTCAAGGACTGATATATCTTTTTGGGTAGCCAAATTAGATCTTGTATCTCTACGGGGTCACAGCATGCCGCTTCTAACTCCACCCATCTTCGCAGGCTAGGATGCATGTGCCACTGAATAATTTGGGTTAATTGTGCCGCTTTGAAGTACGATATCAAGCAAGGTACCCCTAAACCTCCTCTAACTGTTGGCCTAGTGAGAATGCTATTTTTTATACGTGGTTTTTTATTACCCCAGACGAATTTCACCATAGAGGACTGTAAACGGAGGATGTCATCTCTGATCACTTGTATCGGGAGGGTCTGAAACAGATACAAGATTCGGTTGAGGAGATTCATCTTAAGGCACTGGATCCTGCCGATCCATGAGATTGTGTGGCCTGACCAGATCCGTAGATCCTCCTTCAGAGTCCTAATTAGTCTGGGGTAGTTGGCTTTATAGAGGGCCTTGTATTCTTTGGTTATATAGATACCTAAATATTTGATGGAGGAGGCTTGCCATTTGAAATTAAAATTCAGTTCAATTAATTTTTCTGTGACCTTTGGCAGGTTGATGTTTAAGGCTTCTGACTTTGTCTGATTTATTTTGAAACCCGAAATCTTATTAAATTCGTCTAGCAAGCTGAAAACATTTGGCAGGGAGGTAAGGGGTTTGGATAACATTAATATAATGTCATCTGCATACAGGGCCACTTTGTGTGACTGATCTTTAATCTGTATACCTGTTATATCGGGGGAGTTGCGGATGTGTGCCGCTAGGGGTTCTATACATAATGCAAAAATAAGTGGGGACAGGGGGCATCCCTGTCTGGTGCCGCTCTTTATTGGGAAATCTTCCGACGGGAAGCCCTGGTGTCTGACCTTCGCCTTCGGTTCCCTGTAGAGAGCCAGAATAGCGCCCAACATTCTCCCCCCTATGCCAAACACTCGCAGCGTCTCTGTAAGATAGGGCCAATCAATCAGTTGAAGGCCTTTTCAGCGTCCAAACTCAATGCCATAGACGGGATGTGTTTTCTATGTGCCAAATCGATTTGGTCTATTATCCGTCTGGTATTGTCTGTAGCTTGCCTTCCGCATATAAACCCTACTTGATCGGGGTGGACCAGCTTCTGCATGACTGAATTCAGACGGTTCGCTAATAATTTGGAGAAAATTTTGGTGTCTGAATTAATGAGAGATATTGGCCGGTAGCTTTTGCAATCTGCTGGTTCCTTTCCTGGTTTGGGGATCACTGTTATAGACGCTTGGAGCATTTGGCTAGGAATAGGGGCACCATCTAAAAATGAGTTAAATAATCGGACCAGGTGAGGTACTAATGTTTTTCTGAATTTTTTATAGTACAGATTAGAGAAACCATCCGGGCCTGGGGCTTTGGATGGCTTTAGTGCTTTGATTACCTCTGATATCTCCTCACCTGAAAAGTCCTTCTGTAATGCTTCCCTTTCCAATCTGCTCAGGCTGGGAAGTTTTGCCTCATTTAGAAATGTCTTCAGCTGTCTATGAGTGCTCTCACAATGGGAGACCTTCGCCCCGTCATACAGGGTCTCATAGTAATTTTTAAATTCCTCTACAATTTGTTTGGGATCAGAAGTAAGGTCACCGTTCTTGGTTCGAATGGCTTGAATATGGAAATTACGGTTACTATTTTTGAGTTTATTGGTAAGTGGGGTATCTGGCTTCTTCGCTTTCTCATAGAATTGTCGCCTAGACCAGGTCAACTCCTTTTCCGCTCGGGAGGACATCAATAAATTTAGTTTTGTTTTAGTATCGCGCCAGGCCTGTAGGGTCTGCGCTTTTTTGTTAATTTTGTGTAGGGCAGAAAGGGCTGATAACTCGGATTGGAGAATCTTAATTTTATTTTCCCTTGCTTTTTTCCGCCTACTTGCTATCCCTATGAGCTCTCCACGAAGAGTCGCCTTATGGGCCTCCCATAGGGTGGATTGAGATGTCACACTACCGACATTCTCCTCAAAATAGACCCTGATTTTATCCCTTATTTCCGTTTCAATTTCAGGGATTTTTAGCAGAAATTCATTAAGCTTCCATGTCGCTCCTGGTCTGTCTAGTCTGAAGTCTGTGCACCGCAGCTCAATTGGTGCGTGATCTGACCATGAAATATCATGGATGCCCGTATGGGAGATCTGCGAAACCATTCTGTTGGACACAAAGAGGTAGTCTATCCTGCTGTATCTGTCGTGTGGGTGCGAATAGAACGTGTACTCCTTCTCTCCCGGGTGCTGTTCCTGCCAGATATCCACTAACCTATTTGTCCTGAGACCCTGGTTCCAACTTGCTCTGCTTTGTGTGTGCTTCGGTACCCTGGGTGTGCACCTGTCGGCCTTAGGGTCTAATGTAAGGTTGAAATCACCACCCAGTATTATCCCGCCTTGTGCCACTCTATGTAGGGTTGTAAAGAATTTTGTAAAGAAGGTATCAGCTCCCTCGTTGGGAGCGTATACATTGGCTATTGTGAGGGGTTGTCCTCCCACCTCACCTACTATTATTAGGAAGCGCCCATTTTTATCCATTTTTGTTAGAATTATGTTAAATGCAAGGCGATTGTGTAATAAGGTTGCTACCCCTCTTTTTTTTACATTGGCTGATGCAGAGAGCCATGTTCTATATCTGTTATCCAGAAACTTGGAGGAACTGGTCCTCGAGAAGTGGGTCTCTTGGAGTAGTATTATATCGGGGTCCTGTCGTCGGTAATCTGTGAATGCTAGTTTTCTTTTCAGGGGGCTATTAAAACCTTTTATGTTGTGTGATAAGATAGAAAAATCCTTACCCATTGATGTTTTCAATATGAAATGCTGCGTTACCTTTTTCTATTTGGGTCCCGATTTTCTTCAGAGTGTGATTCTGTGAACTGCTTTGTACACTGCTCATCTGTACGGGGGAGAAACTTGGGGTACACACATTGGGAACATTGGGACAACAAATAAACTTTGGTAACTTTCGACGACCTCAGGGGACCAAGTCCCCCTGGACGCCTGAACTGCCCCATGTGGGGTTCCGGTACGGGTGGGCCCACCTCTGACCATGTCAGGTTGAGCTTGACCCGTTTTCACCGGCCCACCGGGGTCTTGCATGGATCCCTTGGGGTCTAACCCCCAAGTATCCATGAGGAGACTCATGGCGACGGCAAGAGGGCAACCACCCCCCCCCACCACCGCTTTTAATCATTGTTTATGGCAAACCATTGTAGCCAGTGTGATCGTCCAGCATCTCCAGGACCGCGGGCAGATTTGTTTTGTGTGTACCCTATCTATGTGGGGAACTCTTCCCATTTCTCTGCTCTTGCCCGCCGTGTAATCCCTGTGCGTCCTTTTACCCTTATGAGCCTTGGGGTATTCTACTCCCTTCTCTTTATTCCTGCTATTGTAGGGATTCTTCCCTCTTGGCCCCTATCTCTGGTGCGTGTGACTAGTTGGTCCTTCGCCCCTTTTGACTGCTTTCGCAGCTGGTGCCCTCTGTGTAATATTACCAGGACCTATCTGGTTTTTCTTGGGTACTCTCCCTCTCCCTACCTCCTTTCGTGTTCACTAACTTTGTGTCCGGGCTATGTGTGGGTCATATGCCCCTGCGTTCTGCCCAGGATAGGTGTTTCTCCGGGTCCTGTTGCGGTTCCGGCGCTTCCGCATGACGTAGATGTTCTTTTCCCCATCGGGCGCCTCTACCAAGATGGCCGCGCGGCCATATCCGGTGACGTCCTTCCGGTCTGTGCTCTTTAGCAGCCGGATGTCGGCGGAGGTGGACGTCTTCCCGCGCTGGGCTCTTCTTCTTCCGGTCGTGCAGTTTTCATCCCGCCACGAGTCGCGATGCCTCCATCTTCCCTGGGTGCGTACCACGCACCGCTTCCGGGTTGCGGGGCAGCCAGTGTCACCGGGATTGCAGGTAAGTCTCTTATTTTGCAGGTTTGCGCTGAAACCGTGGGATAGATTATGCATGTCCCTCATTAGATAGGTGGTTTTGTGGCAATTTGTAGTCATATTCTGCTTCTCAGCACTGCCAGCTGCTAGCGGTCCTGTTAGTCCAAACTGTACGCCATAACTTGTAGGCAACCAAAACAGAAAAATGTACATTTTATTTGGGAAGAACATGCTTTGTTCACTCCTTCTCCGACTCGGTGGTGGCTCGGGTCTGCCGGGATGTGCCGGCCTGTTGCCACTCATTGTCCGGTTCTACCTCTTTCCGGGGGCTCCTGGCTTCTCCGGTCGTCACCCCCAGTCTGCGCAGGAATTCATCCCCCTCCTCCAGATTTTTCATTGAGGTGGCCCTTCCGTTCTTGATGACTAGTAGTCCAAACGGAAAGGTCCACCAATAGCGGATAGCTCTGTCTCTGAGGAGGCGGGTGATGGGTTGTAACTTCAGGCGTCTGGCCAGGGTCAGGGGGGACAGATCCTGAAAGAGCTGTATGGAGATACCCTCAAATTTGCTGGCTTCTTCCCCACGGGCTTTTGTGAAAATTGCCTGCCTGGTGCGGTAGTAATGCAACCGGGCAATCACATCCCTCGGTTGTGCATTCGCCAGCGGCTTGCTCCTTAGGGCCCTATGGCACCTATCTAGCATTAGTTCTGCCGCCGGGGTGTCAGGGAGCAGATTCGCCATCCATCTTGTGAGGAATTCTTCAATCTCCGTTATGTCTTCAGGTATGCCGCGGATACGAATGTTACTCCGGCAGTCCCTGTTCTCGGCATCCTCCTGGCGCTCGGCCAATTCTGTGATTTGGTTTTGCAGGTGGGAGGAACGCTTTTCAGATTTTTTAATTGTTGAGGAGACCGCCATCATTTTGTCTTCCAGGGCCCCAGTTCTTTCTCCCAGGCCCTGTACCTCTTTCCGGAGTTCTTGAATTTCGGCTCTAAATAACGACTTCATGTCGTTATATAGCCGGTCGAAATCACAGCGCCGTACGGGCCGCTGTTCTGGCATCTCCTCCCGGTCCTCCTCGCGTTCCGACCCCGATCCTGGCGCTGAGCCGGGCGCCATTTCTGCCCTCCCGTCTCTGGATGTGGATCTGCTTAAATATCTCCGGAGATCCCCCGTGTTCTTCTTTTTTGTGGATGGCGGGGCCATCGCTGTGTGTTCCGACGTCGGAGGCAGTTAATTGTAGATGCGATCTGTAAGTTTGATTCGCCTTATTTTGCATAGTGCTTTGGCGGGGGTAGGAGCTACTAGATTAGGCAGCTATTCCCCTCACCATCGCGCATGCGCCCCCAGAACGGATTATTTTACATTATATTTATATATTTATATATTTTTATTTAAAAGATATTAAAGAATGTACTGTATTGTATTTAAAACATGTGACTGAAACCATACTGACTGACAAATGTTTTCACACCCTGATGAAATATCAGTTTATTCTCAATTCTCACAGTACTGTGCACATCAGATTAACATTTCAAATTCGAGAGGGGATTTTCCAAAGCGTTAACCGTAAACAAAACAGGCCTCTAAGGGTTGGGGGAGGGGGATGGCGTGATTAGACGCAGGTGTACTGAGTGTTTGTAGCTCGGCTATGGGCGGATTAAGAACACAATAGCAATATGCAGAAGATTAACGACCCAGTGGAGAGAGGGGGTTGGTAGGATAGGGTGACTCAGCCGATTGACGCTTGGCTAGGGAGGGATTACAAACACAATGACAAAAGTACTGCAACTGCAGAAAATGAATGACTCTGGAGGTGTGTGGCTGAAATAGTTAACAGAACTGTAATTTCAAAAGGCAGTTCATCATAATAATTTGATGAATAAACCCCCAAAGACAGTACATAAAAAGCAAGTCACTTTAACTCCCTGTGCCCCATGCACCAAAAACAAACAGTAGATTTTCTATATACTCTATATATATACTGTTTATATATTTTAAATTAATATTCATACAGTATAAACGTCCATTTTTGACGTATCTCCATGTTTTACAAATGTTTTGTAAATGTTTCTCCGATTTCAATCTGCCACAAGAATTTAATAAAGTATGTACTGTATTATTGTGAGTTTTTTTTACACAGGACATGCACGACTCCAGTCCCTGAGGGCCGCAAACAGGCACGGTTTTCAAGGTTGCCCTTGAAACCATCACCTGTTGATGGTTTGAATTGCTGTGCACTTTAAATGTTTCAACATTGTACAGTGTTTGTAAACAAATGTTTTTGTACTGACTCCACGTGTCACAAATGTTTTTGTACTGACTTGACGTGGGAACTAGGTCAATTGGCGTGGGAACTTCTGTTCTAGGGCACCTAGAGATAAAATTCAAATACAAATACAACCCGCAAATACAGTACATACAGTACATAAAAAGCAAGTCACTTTAACTCCCTGTGCCCCATGCACCAAAAACAAACAGTAGATTTTCTATATATATATATATACTGTATACTGTATATATATTATAAATTAATATTCATTTGTCTCACATTGTTTCCATTTGCTCCTTTGACAGAGTAACAAATGTCGAGGCTTGCTGCACTGTTTTTTACTGCCTGATCGCACAATTGGCGTGGGAACTAGGGCAATTGGCGTGGGAACTAGGGCAATTGGCGTGGGAACTTCTGTTCTAGGGCACCTAGAGATAAAATTCAAATACAAATACAACCCGCAAATACAGTACATACAGTACATAAAAAGCAAGTCACTTTAACTCCCTGTGCCCCATGCACCAAAAACAAACAGTAGATTTTCTATATATATATATATACTGTATACTGTATATATATTATAAATTAATATTCATTTGTCTCACATTGTTTCCATTTGCTCCTTTGACAGAGTAACAAATGTCGAGGCTTGCTGCACTGTTTTTTACTGCCTGATCGCACAATTGGCGTGGGAACTAGGGCAATTGGCGTGGGAACTAGGGCAATTGGCGTGGGAACTTATGTTCTAGGGCACCTAGAGATAAAATTCATTTTGCCCCTAGATGTTAGGAACCCCCTCACTTGACCCTAACAGGGTCCGAGCAGTAATGGCGGCGAGAAAGGGTCACGCCGGCGAGGAGGGTCCTACCACTGAGCGTAATGGCGCAGAAAGCTTTGAAACGGCTAAGTCAGAATGAGCAGAAACCTGGAACCCACAACTCCGGTTCTGTTCAACCTAGAGGGCTCAGATTCGGTCACCATGAAGTCCTAGTTGTGGCAGGGTTGCATGGCAAATTGCGACCCTCTCGTGGCAACAGAACGGAGTCAGGGTAATGGTAAAGTTAAGTTTCTGCCATTGACTTGCATGGCAGAAAAAAAAGCCACTTTGATAATGTGCTTTGAAACTGTCTTTTGGTATCTCCGGTTCCGGGGGTCGTGGAAGGCTGATATTTTGTCACTATGGCAAGGGTCCTTCCACATGAGGACCAGGCGAATTACAACCCGCTCAGACCCACAGAACGGATTATTTTACATTATATTCGCGCAATTGGCGTGGGAACTACTTGGGCCTCGGTCAAGTTCACGGACAATTGGCGTGGGAACTTCTGTTCTAGGGCACCTAGAAATAAAATTCATTTTGCCCCCAGATGTAAGGAACCCCCTCACTTCACCCCAACAGGGTCCGAGCATGTACAGTACTGTACTTTAAAATAAATTAAATATGCAATTTTACTATTACTGCGCGCGCACGCACAGACTGTGTACTGAGCGTAGGTTGAACGGCGAAGGTATTAGACTTCAAAGACAACAGCTCGCAAACGCCCCCATGAGTTTTTACACGGCATTGCAGTATTGCAGACAGCGGGAATAAAATGCTTAAATCACGGGCGCGAAAATAACGCAATACACTCCGGGCGAAACGATACAAAACCGCACATAACCGGGATAATCTGAAATTCGCGGAGCTAGCTGAGTTAGAATAAAGTGTGTCGCCACTGTACATATACATATATATATATATATATATATATATATATATATATATATATATATATATATATATATATATATTAGACTCATTAATGATAGTACTACCTATGAATGATTGAGAAGAGATCCGACAGCAGATTTTCAATTAGACCTTAACACAATGCACATTGAGGCATTTGCGTTGGGGGTTCTAAATAAAAAAGAGTTAGAATTTTTGAATGTTTTAAAACCAAAGATAACATTTATATATCACCTTCCAAAGATTCATAAAAATCTTAGCGTACCACAAGATCGACCTATAGTGGCGGGAATCGATTCCCTTACTGCCAATCTCTCTAAATATGTGGATTCTTTTTAACAAATTTATGTTCCTAAATTACCGTAACATATAAAGGATACTACACATGTTTTACAATTATTAAATGAAATTAGTTGGCAGCAAGAATATAAATGGGTCACGTGTGATGTAGAATCCTTATATACTAATATATCACACAAGGATGGCCTTTTAGCTATTGAATATGTTTTAGAGAGAGACATTAAATTAAGTACAGTACAGAGGGGGTTTATTTTAGATTGTATTAGATTAACACAGAATTATTTTAAATTTCAGGATGATTTTTTCTTACAAAAAAAGGGAACCGCTATGAGCACAACCTTCACCCCACACTTTGCCAACTTATTGATGGGATATTGGGATTTTTTCTATATTTGGAACAATAACCGTTTTATTACTAATTTGGTATTTTTTAGAAGATTTATAGATGATATTTTAATTGTATGGAAGGGCAGTGAGATAGAATTAAACAAGTTCTTAGAGTATATTCATTTTAACCCTTTTAATTTAAAATTCACCCATGAGTATAGTTCTACCAGTATTATATTTTTAGATTTAGCTATATCTAGTAGTGATGCGAATATAATAACAAATAAAACACATTATAGAGTAGCAGATTCTAATAAATATTTAGATGCAGCCAACAATCATCACCCGAGATGGATTTCAAACCTAGCTTATAGACAGTTTTTAAGGATTAGACGAAACTGCAGTAGGGAGGAAGATTTTATTTGTCAATCCGCCGCATTAAAGACTAAGGGCCTCATGCAGTAAGCGTTGATAAGGGAATTTTCGGCATTTTATAGCCAAAATTGGGTTTGAGATTCAGTAAGCGCCGATAAGTGCTTGATTTCGGCAGGTTTCGGAGCCGATAATTTTGTTATGGCCAGTCGGCTGCCGATAAGCCTGTTTTCGCCACTGATCGCCACTTTTTTAAATCGGCTGGATTCAAGAAAATAAATCAGCTTATCGGGGCTGATCGGCACTACGAAATTGAGATGTTATGGCCAATTTCTCCCGCCAACTAAAGTTGGCAGTTTGGAGGGGAGAACGATCGCTAAGGCTGCCGGAACGGCACTTAGAAAAAAAAAATATTCTGTACATCAATGGAGTCTATGGAGCGGGGACGTATAACAGTATAGTACTGTTTACGTTTCATTGCTCACAATACAAACGTCATTTGCATTACAGTGTGGGGGCATTCCCTGCATTGTGTCACAGCTGACGTGTATTATTTGCATAACATTGTACTTTTACATGTTTTCAGCATTTGCGGGTCACATTACTCATCATGTGATGATGTGGCAAGGGAAAATACTATACTCAACTCTTAAAGGAGAACCTCACATCATATCACACATTTTACTGAACTGAGCGACAATTATTTACATGATGTCACACATGTAACACATGTCACACATACACCGTATATTCATGTTCCTTTACATTACACAATGCTTGTAATGTGTCACGCATCTTTAAACGTTCATGTACATCTTTATTCTCATGTTTACATCTAGGTTTGGTCCTCCCTATTTTCATGACGTCACTTATTGGACGCGCAATCACATTGCATGTTTACATTATAACCGTTGCATTACAAGCACTTCAACCTAACTTATACACACATGTACAGTAATTCATCATTGTGACACCTTGTAAACTCATTCTATAGCAACTATCCTCCTTACAGAAATGCATGCATATGCACACAACTATTCATTGTTGTCAACATGTGACAATAACATGGCTAATTACACATGTTACACCAAACTTTTACCACGTCAATCTCAGCCTTTTTGTCTAATTACATGACTGACTGTTGCGTTCAGAAGTGTTACATGCATTGCACATTCAACTATTTATTTTCAAGCAATCTTTGTACAAAGCTTCACGTCACATCATTGGCAAATATCATCATTCCCTGCAGAATACACACAACAAATACTTCTAAGAACAACTGCACACAGCTTGCCACAGAAGTACTTTATTATGTTAATGTAACACCTTGCATTTTACTATGTCACCTGACATCATCACATACCTATTTAAAGGACGCCCATTACCTGCTCATTCACAGCTACTCATTTCAAAATGTTGCGATTGTTTAGGAGACGGAGGAACATTCTTTTCTATGACATGCTTGCTGATCAAGAGAATGATATAGGGCAAGGGAGGGACAGACCGAGGGACAGTGACAGGGACAGGCACGCGGATATGACAGGGACAGGGAGAGGGACAGGCCGAGGGACAGGTAGAGGGACAGGAGATCAGAGGAGAAGACAGAGGAGACAAGTTGTGCCTCGTCCGTGTGTGTACAGGGAGAGAACCCTGTTAGATGGGATGAGTGAGGAGGAGATAGTAAGTCGCCATCGTTTGAGTTCAGCAGCAATCTTATCTCTTTATGAGGAGATAAGGGGAGATTTAGATTTTTTCACAGCCAGAGGTCGTGCAGTCCCTGGGCTTGTTAAAATGCTGTGCTCATTACATTATCTTGCTTCCGCGTCATACCAGACAACTGTGGGCATAGTGGGCTGGGTCTCGCAATCTACATTCTCGCAGGCCTTTACCCAGTTTCTCTATGCACTCAATAGACGCGCTAGGAATTATATTCATTTTCCTACAGAGGCAACAGAGTGACTGGAAGTCAGGACTGGCTTTTATAATATAGCAGGGATACCATGTGTGCTGGGTGCAATCGATTGCACACATGTTGCTTTGATTGCACCTAGTCAGAGTGAGCATGTGTACCGCAATCGTAAGCACTACCATTCACTCAATGTACAGGTGGTATGTGATGCCACGATGAGGATAATGCATGTGGTACCCAAATTCCCTTGTTCCAGTCACGATTCCTCTATCCTGAGGAACTCTTCAGTCTTCCATGCGTTCGAAGAGGGACATTTTGAACATGGTTGGCTGCTGGGTGAGTACAGATTTACATGTTCTAACACAAAACACATTTTTATTTAGGAATGTTGGCATTGTAGAATTTGATCACTAATGTCAGCTTATGTGTGCTCCATTCATTATAGGTGACTCAGGATACGGAATTAGGCCGTGGCTCTTGACCCCGGTGCTAAACCCTCAAACTGAAGCAGAGGAGAGGTACAATGCAGCCCATATATCTACAAGATCTGTTATAGAGAGGACATTTGGCCTACTCAAGACCAGATTTAGGTGTCTGGACAGAACTGGTGGGGCTCTTCTATACAAGCCTCAAAAAGTGTCTGATATTATCCTTGCCTGTTGCATTTTGCACAATGTTGCACTCAGGCACAATGTACAATCAGACCTAGCTGAGCCTTTGGTAGATGAGCATCCCACCCATGTAGCTGCTGAAAATGAACAAACAGCCAGTGGTGGCCAGACACGCCAGAATCTCATCAATTCATTTTTTTCTTGTAAGTAAAAACATATATGTTCCAAGTTCTCCTTTTATAGTTAAATTATGTTATCTTAACAATAATGTTTTTTTTATATAACCTTCTGTTAGGACACAGATGGATATGGGTTGCACACCTTTCTTTTCTCTGCTGTGTGCACAAAGAGATGTGGCACCGGTATGTTATTGTTGCACAGGTTATATAATCCCTCTTCAATTGTACTTTAGTTGTGTGTATGTGAATACAACTGGGGTAACAAAGCACTAATATTTTAGCATTGTGTTGTTCCTTATGCTAAGACAATACACATATTATGCCCATAGTCATTCATGCTTCTAGTATGCTTACATACAATGTTATTGGTGCAGTGTAACATGTACATCCATATGATGTGTACACCAGCCTGATTTACATGTTGAATGTGATTAAATATACATGGTGTTGCACATTTAAAACCAAATACACACTTTGCTGTGTTGTTTACGGTACAGAAGATGGCATGTCAATGTTTGCAATTTATATATTGTTCCTTTGCATTATAGGTATATCTCCAGTATGACTGATCATGGTATGTATATTTGCTGACATCTCTCATAAGATGTGCCTACCTCAATCTTCCTATAATTATTTGAAGTAAAAACCCAACATATTGGTTTAAACACAAATGTAACATACATGTACTTTCTGTATCATGTATATGCATTTAGCTACTCTTGAGGTTTCATGTGCAATGTATTAGAAAATGATTACTCACATTTCATCACATTTTTTTAATGTTTCCTTATAAATTCCATTAATGTAATATAGAGGTGTTTGGAGAAAAGGGGATAACTGTACTTATTTGTTTACTTACGGAAGCTCATTCATCACGGATGAAATTGACTGATCATAACACTCTATGCATGAATGCCTGTAATCACAACAATGCGTACTACATCTTATATTTAGCAATGTAGGTGTTTATTAATGCTAGGAATTAATAGTCAACATTAATTTAAATTTGTGACATGTGTATGTATAAGTCACACGTGTGTGGATGTGTCCTACATGTACCAAGTGTAAAACTGTTAACAGAAACCACAATTTTGTCGCAAATGTTACTGTAATTTAGCATTTCTAATTTCCCAATATGACAATGTTGATAATATTTTTGGAATGTCAATCACGTCACTTCATCATTATCATGATGATAATTATCAAGTATTCTCACAATTGTAATGTCAATCACGTGCACATTAGCATTGACACACTTTTTAAGACAACTGTTTGTGTCTGTATCAATTTGTGTAGGATCCATGTATAGCACCGACAAATGATAACAGCAGCTTTATTATGATAGCTTATATCATGATATTGACTATACTATTTATTTTTAGAACGTTTAATAAACACAGTAAACTATAGTTAGTTAGGTTAATGAAATATACACAGAAACGTACTTCATTACATGATGTTGATGTAATATTCAGAACATCATGCATTGTAGGGGACCACAACATCTGGGCAATAACATTATTTGCTACAGTCCCAAACCATTTTATCAACATACCCATGTAACAAGAGATTTTTAACAATAAATGGCTAGTTGGTTGTAAGTGTCCTTTACATTGGGAGAAGGAGTGGCTCAGTGAGTAAAGACACACACTGGCACTGAGAGTTTGAAGCAGGGGAGTCTGGTTCAATTCCCGGTGTCGGCTCCTTGTGACCTTGGGCAAGTCACTTTATCTCCCTGTGCCTCAGGCGGCCAAAAATAAATTGTAAGTTCCACGGGCCAGGGACCTCAGCCTGAAAAATGTGTCTGTAAAGCGCTGCGTACAACTAGCAGCGCTATACATGAACATGCTCATATTATAATTATTATTATTGTTACATAGTTTCGACAGTCATACGTTCCATTACACAATAGAATACACAAATGTGTTAGCAGAGTGGGAATGGTTGTTATATATAAAACACACCATGCCATAAAATGCTAGTAGTAATTAAAGAACACTCAATAAAAATTCATGAGGCACTCTTTTGCAACATCATTATGTTAATTAAGTGCTTATGCAATATAGGCATAAGGGTATCACATTTTTAATTGTTTGTTAATAAGCGCTGCAAGCAATATAAAATTAGTTCCATATGTAGTATAGTAGTCGGTGGCTCCTCCTCACAATCATCTCATATAAAGGTAGACTCTTCTGAAATCATACATTGATCCGATTGTATCTTCCCCGACATCTCTGAAATACAGCAAACACATGATGGTCAAAGATGGCACCTTACTATATATGTATCCGTGACAACGCGTTACACAGCTCTATATGATTGTGTACATACACACGTCAGTCACTTATATGTTAGAAGTACAAGTGTACATCAGTATGTAATTTTTCTTTAAATTTGTAGCAGGCATAACTATGTATATGAAGTGAACGTTGCCTGTATACTGAAAAATGTGCGCGCACATCTTAGTGTGCGCACGCACTTCACGCTTGGGTCGACTAACTGTTAGCGCATGCGCAAAACAATGCGTACGTTGTGCGTTCAATACATGTTGAAAATACCAGTAAACATAAAATCTTTATTTCAAATACAATGAAGACGAAACTACATTCGTTCTGAACGAGTACATCTGTATTCTTTTGAAACAGACGTGTTTGGACAGAAAGCACGGCCGATAACAAAATGCGCAAATGCAATACGTGTGACGTCATGTTAAGCCAGCGTGAAACGCACGCTAACACTCCTCCCACTCAATTAACATTCGGCTAACGCCCAGTGTACGCCCCCACTGTATGACACAGTGCAGTTACCGTTACTATAACAAAACAAGACAGCCAATAGGCTTTGAGGCGCGCACGTCGCTTGGTGGCGGGACTTACATCCGTAATCCTTTTTAAGGACGCCTTGGCCCATGACAAGGGTCCCACGTCATACGTGGTGGACCCGGTTTTTTATTTTGTAGATGTTGCATGATAACAAAACAGGTATGTGTTAGAGTTATGGTAAAATGTTGCTAATATGTTTAAAGGGATAGGAAAGTGCGTATATTTATTCCGTCAGCAATGTGTACTACTCTTTCAGGTTCTACTATATTGTATTAGGAAACAATTTGTTTGTGATCGCTACATGTTATGCAGTCTGCAATGTTACGCTGTATCCACGCATTGAAAGTGAAAATGGTGGTTAAAAAAAAAAAAAAAATTTAAACGCAGAGTCAACGCATAACGATTGTTATATTTACCATTCTTCTAGAATTAACTCTTCGTCTGCCTGCAACTGTTCGCTCCAGAAATGCAAGGCATTTTCATCCACGCTTGACCCAAACGCTGAATCCAGTATGACACACATCTCCTCCATGAAGCGCTCATAGGAATCGCCACTGCTTTCTTCAAACAATTGGTCCGGAGGTAGGTTCATTTCTTCGGGTACCCATTCCAATGCATTTTCAGCTGAAAGGCTTGGTACATAATCATAGTAGTTATGTTCTTGTACAATGTGGCTTTCAGGAATGGAGGGTGCAGATATTGCAGCAGGTATCGATTCACACGGAACTGTAGTAGCGGATCCATTGCTATTGGCATTAGGAATAAATATGCCATTAAGCACAATATGTGTGCCCTCTTTCACGGTGAAATGTTTATCCTTGGCAATCTTCCAGAAACCATACCTGTCTTCTAGCTTATCCTGCACACGTTCAAAACAGTCATTAGTTGATAAAGTGAATCTTACTGAGGAATTAAAATTGCGCGCATGGCCACGTTCTTGGTAATAAGGATATTTGGCTCTAATCAAATCATAGATTTGACGTGTGTTAGCTTTGTGTCCGCAAGTGGACAAAATCGCTTCTGCTATCATGAATTTATACCCTCTGTGCGGATTCATAGTCGTTACGAATTCATCAGCCATTGCAGATTAACGCAAAAATTGTGTGCAGGTCTCTGTTCTTTGCTCATAAGAATGAAAGTGGTCACTGCCTAACAATTTGCTGTGTTTCCTTTTCAAGGTCATAAAAAGTATCAACTGTTACTCCTTTTTTTGAAACTCCAATTGAATATGTTGAATTAATTGGTTGAACGTTTGTGGTTTCTGATAGCCGTTTGTCTGACAAACATGTATCATTTTTTTATCTCGTTTCTCACAACATTCCGAGACTTTTAATTAAGTAACATTGTGGGTTCAGGAAAAATAAAATAGAGCACTGTGTGAAAATAGTGCTTACACAGCCATATCATGAAATACACAGACACCTGCAAAAGTAAATGTTTTTTTTCCCCATAAAATTCTGTGTGTATTTGAAAGTCTGGTTAACTCCCTGTCTGCATCAGTTGAAGTACGTCTGTATATATATCTATAAATATATCTCTCTCATAAATATATATATATATAAAGTATATATTGTACTATATGTATATTGTAGTGTATATATATATATATATATATATATATATATATATATATATATATATATAAATATAATGCAGGAGTACACACAACATATTGATGGCAGTAAGTAGGCCTTGTATGAAACCTATTAAAATGGTGTTAAACATGAGTGAATTAAGTAATAAACATTTGTTTTAGGCCAATACTGTTATAGGCTCACAGTTAGTATAGTTCTGTATTCTTAAAATAGTGTGTTTTCACAAGGAAGCATGAAGTGTATGTTTTTTGTAAATACATATATACCAGTTTAGATAGTACTATACACACACACACACACACACACACACACACACACACACACACACACACACACACACACACACACACACACACACACACACACACACACACACACACACACACACACACACACACACACACACACACACACACACAGTGTGTGTCTGTGTGTGTGTGTGTGCATATATGCATACATACTACATATATATTAGTATAACATCAGAGATGTTCTTGAAACAAGAACACATAAATGATTAAAGGACAACATTACAATGGCCAGCAAAGGTAAGTAATATTTAACACAAAATCCTGCTGTACACGTACAAGAAAGATGTTTGCAGTTAAATAGGTGTTTTTTTAATTGCATGTGAATAATATGCACATGCAATGATTACATCAAGTAACACACCCAAATGCAATGTTTTGCTGCAAAGTCAATGGCAGCTTCTCTAAACTTAGCAACTGGCTCCTGGTGGACCATTACTGAATACACGATTCATACATCAATATTAATAACACTATTCATTAATTATGACTGTTAAAATTTCCACAAGTTCACGTGTACAAGAACATACTTGAAAGTTTGGAAACAACACAGTCTTCAGCATACATACAATATTAATTCGATAATCTGAAGTCAACAAAACAAGGCCAAAGACATATTTAGTGAATTATAACATTTATTTATTTTTGTTCCTTTTGAGAGCGAGTAACAGGCCTGCTTGTTGTCTCTTGTATTTTCCTTTTTCGTTTTGCAACAACTTTAGCCACAACAGAGCCACTTTGACTGGCCTCTGGCACTTCACGGGCAGGGCTTGTGGCCAGTGACTCACCTACAGGGCTTGTGGGCAGTGACTGTTCACCTACAGGGCTTGTGGGCAGTGACTGTTCAACTACAGGGCTTGTGGGCATTGACTGTTCAGCTACAGGGCTTTTGGGCAGTGACTCACCTACAGGGCTTTTGGGCAGTGACTCACCGACAGGGCTTGTGCCCACTGACACATGTGAGCAAGTTGGTAGACACTGCACAAGTGATGGTTGGTCTGTTTCATGTGTGTCTTTTTTTGTTTGTGCCCAAAAACTGGTCAGTAGTAACTGCTTGTGGTGTTTTGTTTTTGTCGCCTCCTTTGTAGGTGTCAGCTCCTGATTTTGTACAGATGGCAGCGGTAGGATGTCGTCAGGAACCTGCACAGCAATGTCTGCTACTTGAGCGGTAACATTCGGACCTGGGGAATGAAGCTCAGATGCATGTGGTGAAAAATGACCAGCATGTAAAGATCCTGCCTGTGAGGTGTTGAAGTTTAAATGTGGTACAGTAGTCATTCTCAAGTAATTTGCTTGGGTTTGCTGAACAACTAATGCTTCGAATGAGGTGTTGATTTTTTGCAACTGTTTAGGCACTTCAATGAAGACTCTGTGGAGATGTGCCAATTGTGATATCGTTTCTTCCTGCAGTGCAATCATCCTTTCCAGCACTGTCATCAGATCAGAATGGCGTCGATTTTCTGCTTCCACAATTTTTCCCTCAGAAGCTACAATTGCATCGTATGTGGTAGTTGATGGACGATTTGGCGGTAAAACTGTTTCAATTGGAACCTCTTCATGCTCACTTGATTGTATTTCTGTGTCTATGGCGGTGGCATCATCATCATCATCTTCATCATCATGTTCTACAAATAAATGTACACATTATTAAATGGCATGTTAATCTCTGCTGTGTTACTATGTAATTATAATGTGTCATAAGTAACAACTAACATGTTTCCATACGTTTTATAACCTCACATTAAAAACTACCTTGACTTACGAATAATGTTTGGACTCAGTATGAAATATGAATGAATGAAAACTTGCTGTAAACTCACAACTCCTACATGATAGTTAACATCACTAACACAATACATGTTGCCTTACACTTCATTTTCACTGACACTAAGTAATCCTATTTAAAGAACATGTGCAAAACAAATAATGAACATGACAACATAACATATAGAAGAGCACGTATTATATGGCCACCAACTGATACACTCACCTTCTAGGTGTGTTGAGCTGCATGACCCAGGTGAAGACACTTGTTCCGTCTCAGGTGACACATGTCCTCCAGGGGCAACTATATATAACAATAACATTAGTTGTACATTTACATGTGTAAATATTGAACAAACAGTTATTGTATGTTCAGTATTTATGAGTACCTAACAGCATCAGTTCCTTAACTGAAAATGTGTGTCTGAAAGTGAACATAAATAGTTGGAATAACAATGTACATGCCTGTGTACTTAGAACGTTTGAGTTCCCTAACATACAACATACTATGTTTCTGCAGTAATGCGTGAGGATAAATAGATTAAAATTGTACATACAAATCATATGTTGTGTAGTTATATCAGTATCATAATGTACATAAGTATCATGAGATGAACATTCACAATGGTTATCATGAAGGTGGTCATATAGCAAAAAGTTTTGTTTTTGGTACAGGATATGTGTGGTACATTAATAGAAGATGTGGCACACCTGAATGTGGGTGTCACTCAACAAGACAAGACATGCAGTGTGTGATAATGTGTCGTTGATAGTAGTTCAACTATAGATATGAGTGAACTAATGTGTGACGTATGGTTTGATAACTAATGAGTTGTTGGGGCATTTAGTAGCTAGAGTTACGCTTTCAAATGAGTGTGATTAACTTCAGTTGTGCTAGTCAGGTTGTAAGAACGGTATTCCCTTCCCCAAAAAGCCTAATCAGCCAGACCTTTCAATTACTTCAAACAGGTGAAAATGGTGTGAACTAAGTTGACCCTAAGATGAGCCTGTAATTTGTGTGTGTGCTGAACCCCACCCCCTCTGTTGAAGTGTATGCTGTGATGAGATATTAATTGCAGCTGCTTTAACACAATGGTAGAGGAGCTAAATAGTCGTCTGCAGTGTTTAAGTTATGAACACAATGACATAACATATGCTACGTGTGCCTCATTATGCTGTCTGTATATGACATTAAGCAAAAATGGACCTTTTCATAAACAACTATAGATGTGTTAGTGCAAGTAATGTTTGTAGGCCGTTGCATGCAATATATTTGATGCATGTTTAAAATAGGCAGTAATGTCGTGTTTGTAGGAGTAAAATAAATAAAATACACAATAATATTATACATATTTATGTTCTGTACCTGTAGGTAGTAATAATTTCTCATTATCATGTGTTACACATGTGTGCTACCCTGTTGTTCCCCATCTTCGCCCACCATAAATTGCTTCCAATGCAGCAAAGCATTGTGGGAATTCACATGCAAATGAGCACGCAATGCAACGTGGTATATTAGTTACTGCTTTTAGTAGGAGTACAACAGATATATATAATTTGACACACACACACACACTATATATATATATATATATATATATATATATATATATATATATATATATATATATATATATGTATATATATATATATATATATATATATATATATATATATATATGAGAGACAGAGAGAAACAGACATATACATATATAGATGTAGGTATGTTTATATTGGGAAGACACTATAAAAAGCTGCGTAAATATGCAAAATAACTGTAAACAACGACACGCCTAGTACAGTAATATTTCTCACCTGGTGGAAATTGTGAGGGATAAATTCCAATATCACGGTCACCAGCCAATCCCTCCACGACGACGGGAAGTAATTTTGCCCGAAGCAGCTCCTCCAATGGAGTTAATATCAGACGTTGTGGTGTCGGCCCACCTCCAGTGCCAGTAGCATGCACGCGTTGGTCTTGTATTTTCCTTTTTAATTTTGACCTAATATCGTCAAATCTCTTGTGACAATTCCGCTTGTCCCTGACATGATTCCCACACGCATTGACACCAATGACTATTGTGTCCCACATTTCTTTTCTGCTTGATGCACTTGTCTGCCCTTGAAAAACATATAAAATATATGAGGCCAATTAATAATAATAGAAGCACCAGTTTCCTACACTGCTAGCTGTTCCAAGAGATAGCAAACATGCTGTTTTAAGTGTAATATGTGAAGCACATGAGCATTCACTACTAAACCTATACATGTAAGCAAGCTTGCATTCATATTGTATGCAGTTATGGCAAATTGACCGCCTGTGTTTAGTTGTCCTTGTAACGCATGATAAAAAGCTGTGTTTCCAGACTAATTAACATAGAAAGATATTCTGAACCCATATTTGCATATGAACAAAACTCAGATGACCTAGGATCACATGTATAACGTCTTGTATTCTCTCGATTGCTACACTTTATCAACACCTGTTCTGTACTAGACCCTCTACAATCTGGCTTCCGCACTGCTCACTCTACTGAAACAGCCCTCACTAAAATAACTGACGACCTCCACGCTGCCAAAGACAGAGGTCATTACACTCTGCTCATATTACTCGACCTCTCTGCAGCATTCGACACCGTGGACCACACTCTTCTCCTTCACATTCTCCATACTCTTGGTATTCGGAACAAAGCTTTATCCTGGATCTCCTCTTACCTCTCCCATCGTACCTTCAGTGTCTCTTTTGCTAACACCTCCTCCTCCTCTATTGATCTCTCTGTGGGGGTACCCCAGGGCTCTGTCCTGGGACCCCTACTCTTTTCTCTCTACACACTCTCTTTAGGTGACCTAATCACATCTTTTGGGTTTAAATATCACCTCTATGCTGACGACACACAAATTTACCTTTCAACCCCTGACCTTACACCTGCTATACAGACCAAAGTTTCTGAATGCCTCTCTGGAATATCATCCTGGATGGCCATCCGCCGACTGAAACTTAACATGGCAAAAACAGAGCTCCTTATACTACCTCCCAAACCTGGCCCTACTACATCCTTCCACATTGCTATTGGAAATACGATCATTCACCCAGTAGCCCAAGCACGCTGCCTAGGGGTCACACTTGATTCCTCTCTCTCATTCTCCTCTCATATTCAAAACGTTTCTAAAACTTGTCGCTTTTTCCTCCGCAATATCACAAAGATACGCCCTTTCCTCTGTTACTCAACTGCTAAAACTCTGACTCAGGCCCTCATTCTCTCACGTCTCGATTACTGCAACCTCCTGCTGTCCGGCCTTCCTACCTCTCACCTGTCTCCCCTACAATCTATCCTAAACACTGCTGCCAGAATCACTCTACTCTTTCCTAAATCTGTCTCAGCGTCTCCCCTGCTGAAATCCCTCTCCTGGCTTCCGATTAAATCGCGTATCTCACACTCAATTCTACTGCTCACTTTTAAAGCTTTACATTCTTCTGCCCCTCATTACATCTCAGCCCTAATTTCTCGCTATGCACCATCACGACTCTTGCGTTCTTCTCAAGGATGTCTTCTTTCTACCCCCTTTGTATCTAAAGCTCTCTCCCGCCTCAAACCTTTCTCACTTTCTGCCCCACACCTCTGGAATGCTCTTCCCCTCAATACCCGACTAGCCCCCTCGCTATCCACCTTTAAGACCCACCTTAAGACACATCTGCTTAAAGAAGCATATGAGTAGCACTGGATAATCATGGACACATGACACAAAGCTTGGCCTCCTGCAGACGCACTTACTAGTATTCCCTCCTACTGTCTCTGTACGTTCTCCCTACCTACCAATTAGATTGTAAGCTCCTCGGAGCAGGGACTCCTTCCTTAATGTTACTTTTACAGTATGTCTGAAGCACTTATTCCCATGATGTGTTATTTATATTTGTTATTTATATGACATGTATTACTACTGTGAAGCGCTATGTACATTTTATGGCGCTATACAAATAAAGACATACATACATACATACATGTATTTGAATAATAAATGTAAAGGTACACTTACCTAGTAAATGTCCATAGATACTGTCATAGTGCTCCAGAATCCCAGTGACAATAGCTCTATTTTCCTGGTCATTGAAGCGAGGATTACGTGGCTTCTCCACACATTTCTTCCGAGCAGGTTTAGGGTCAGAGCTTGGCTGGTGCTGACTGGACTCTCCTTCTTCCAATGGAAGAGCCTCCAAAAGCTGGCCACCAGCAAGCACGCCACCACCAGACACCCCATCAGCAACTGCACCACCAGCAGCACTCCCAGCACCAGCACTCCCACTCCTAGCACCAGCACTCCCACTCCTAGCACCAGCACTCCCACTCCTAGCACCAGCACTCCCACTCCCAGCAACAGCACTCCCACTCCCAGCAACAGCACTCCCACTCCCAGCAACACCACTCCCACTCCCAGCAACACCACTCGCACTCCCAGCAACATCACTCCCCTGAACAGTACGTTCACTCCGACGCGTACTCGCACGAGTAGCACTCCCACTCCCACCAGCATCACTCTTCCCACGCTTTGCGGGCATACTTACAGCACTCACAAAAAACAGACAAGAAATGTACAGCCAATCACATGAAACACTTCCACATATAAAACAAGACAAAGATGTAAACAAAACAACAAAGGACAAAGCTTTCCCAATACACAACAAGTCTCTCAGTCAATATGCAAATCTTAAATCACCAAGCTCTGTGCGTCTCTCTCTCTCTCACTCCCAACAACACAGAGAATGATTAACAGTACACGTTGCCTTTAAATATGGCGCGCTATCCAATACATGCTTGGTTCGCCTGATTCAGCAAGATTTGTGATTGGGCAACCTAACAGCACCCCGCCACGCACGCCTATACACCTGTGTGTGATCGGCTAATCATCGTGAGAGTGGGCGGATATGTTTTCGGCTTGATTTTGAATGTATTCGGCACTTACTGCATACGGAGAGGAAAAATCGCCAATAACATGACTAATCGGTAAGCTTGCCGATTTCACATAATCGTCGCTTACTGCATGAGGCCCTAAATTACTTAATAAAGGTAATGAGGAAAGACATATTGATAGGGCATTTACTAAAGCATTGTCTACTAATAGAGTTCATATGTTGGAAAATAAAAAAGATAAGAGTAGGGACACCATTAAAAAGGATAGCGAGAATGTGCTATTTATCACTAAATATAATGTAGCCTCTAATAAAATGAATCAAATAATAGGGAAACATTGGAACGTTTTACAATGTGATCCTGTGTTAGCACCTATACTCACTTATAGACCCAAGGTAATATACAGACATGCAAAAACACTTAAAAATGAATTGGCACCACCAAAATTCCCCAAAATTGCCTAGATGGCAACATGAATCAGGCAACTAGACAAGTTATTGGGAACTTTCAGTGTGGAGGTAGATGTATTACGTGTAGTTATATTATAAATGGTGCTACAACATTTAAAGCTAGGGATTCAACATATATATATATATATATAATATTAAATGTATGATTAATTGTAAAACTACTTATGTAATTTCAAGCAGAGAATACACTCCAAAGACTGATGCTCCAAATAGTACAGATGATATCCACAATGTCCACAATAATAAAGAAATAAAAGCGCTACTGATCAGTGTCCTGAATCCTAGAAACATGAACCAAGGAGTGGGGCCGTGTACCCGAGACTGACCATCAAGACGGGGCCATAATGTGGTAAGAAGAAAAGTAAACAGTAAAGCCGTGTTCCCTGCACGGAACTATAATACGTGCTCCAGCCGAGTAATCAGGTATGTGAAGGAGAATAGGTTCAGGTAGTTCACAGCTTGCCGTAGGGGTACAATCAAAAGTATCCAAACGCAATGAGAAAAAAGGTTGTTTATTCAGTGCATAACAAAAATCCTTCTGCCACAAAGTAACTCTGACGCGTAAAGTCAAAGTCCTATAGGTGGACGAAACGCATCAGAGTTACTTTATGGCAGAAGGATTTTTGTTATGAACTGAATAAACAACCTTTTTTCTGATTGCGTTTGGATACTTTTGATTGTACCCCTACGGCAAGCTGTGAACCGCCTGAACCTATTCTCCTTCACTTACTTATGTCATTTATCTTTTAGAATGTGATTGTGGCCTGCAATATGTAGGCAGGATGAAAAGGAGCTTAAAACAGCGCTTCTTGGATCACCATGGGAACATACAGAAAGGGGTGATGACCCATGGTGTTTCTAGGCATTTTAATATTAAATACAATAGAAACCCTTAGGGATTTAGGATTATAGGTATAGAACACATTATAAATAGTGAATATGGAGGTGATAGACTAATGACACTTAGACGTAGGGAAAGCTACTGGATACAGTACATCAGTTAGGTACGATGTCACCTAATGGTTTAAATGAGGACATAGATTTAGCAGCTTTTATATAGGATTTTTTATAGGATTTTTTTTTACAGTTTTAGGGTTTTTAACATAATTTGCTTGATGTATGTTATGATATTAGATTGTAATTTATATAGTTGTTGGATTTAATTGCATAGCAAATAATTTTATTTTAGAATTATATTAACTCTTTATATTTGCTTGATGTATGTTATGATATTAGATTGTAATTTATATAGTTGTTGGATTTAATTGCATAGCAAATAATTTTATTTTAGAATTATATTAACTCTTTATATTTAAAAAAAAATTATTTTCGAAATTCTAAATAATATACCAATTTATGGATTACTAAATTCATTTAGATTAAATTATTAAGAGCAACATTGGCTTATAACTATATAAAGATATGTGCTTCAACTCTTCCAAAAAAGAGAGTGTTTTTTTAAATATATAATTATTCTTATCCCATCATTATGCACTCCAATATTTTAGGGGTCTCTAAGGCTCATATTATATTGTAAGATGCCTATACTTCGATGTAATCCAAGTGCCATCGACTGGTCATATTGGCACATTACGCTATATTTGAATACAACAGCTATAATGGTAATGATTGAAGAGTTATTTTCATTGATTAATAACCACAATGATTGACAATAAATAGATAGCCCAGAAGCCTTGTAGATACAGAGCCCCTGACGAAGAGGAAGAGTTCTCGAAACACGTAGGGCTGTATCTACTAAGGCTGCTGAAATTAGTGCGCCATTGGAGGATCCTTAGTCTGTCCGTGTCAGACTGTAAGTGAAGACGCATCAGCCCAAGACCGGCCCCCTGAGTGACGACGCGAACACGGTGACGTCATATGCGCACGTGACGTGGAAGCAGAATCACGCCGAACACCAGAGGAGGGTGTTTGTGACTGATGCCTCATCCAGACAGCAGCAGGGACACTACGGCGAATCCAGTGTATGCCCACAATCCGGATTAAGTACCACAGATGTGCCTCTTATCTACTTACCTTTGTAAGTGTTTTTAACCGTATTTTTTTAACATTAAACTCTACATACTGCAATATGGGTCTTGCACCCTTTTCTTCTTTATATTTATATATATATTTATATATATTATATATATAAATATAAAGAAGAAAAGGACGCAAGACCCATATTGCAGTATGTAGAGTTTAATGTTAAAAAATACGGTTAAAAACACTTACAAAATCACCTATATATATATATATATATATATATATATATATATACTTAGTTAAGAAATGGTGGGTAAAAAAGTGACAAAAATCCTCCACAGCATAGCATATACAGTAGCAAATGGAAATATTACTGTATGCTCATTTGCATGTCTTAGGAAGGTCTGCAACCTCGCCTTTCACCATTATCACCCAGCACACAGCACTTCAACTGCAGCAAGGGATTCTGGGAAATGACATGCAAATGAGCACACAGTGCCACCTTTTGCTTCAAAACCCTTCAACATGGTTCCTCTATAGGCTTAAGCTTGCTGAATGGTCACAGCTTTGAGCACAAACAGGGTTAAGATGCATAGCCAGTAAACCCACCCACTAACAGACTGTTCGGCCTGTAGGATATAGAGATAGAAAAGGATCCCCTTTGAATGCGGCACAAAGAACACCCAATTAATTAAAAATCAATTTTATTATAATAAATGTAAAAATAGGTGTGAGGGATTATGGACATACAAAACAAATAAGTAAGCATAAAATATAAAAATTCAGAGAGTAAATCGCAAGGTTAGTCAAGGAGCAAATAGCCAACACTTGATAGAACTATTTAAATAAAGATTCTACCCACAAAAATGTTGTTGTGTTTATTTCAACTCTTATTGTCCTTAGTGGGGTAATAATCTCTATATACTGATATATCAATATATCGGTATAACCTTCCTAATGGAATTTGTTCAACCTGAAACCCAGAAGAGTGGGTGGGTATAGTAGCCCCTCCACCACTGAGCCAAATATACTAATTAGTTGGATAACACTAGGAGGTACACTTCCCACAAACTTTGGGTAAGAAGTGTTGAGTCCAGTGTTCAGCTCTGGGTTTTCAGGTTGAACAAATTCCATTAGGAAGGTTATACCACTTCTTGCCACCCTCCAAGGACATTTATAGGAGGTGTACTATATATCCTAACATCAATCATTATATTAATATAGCACTATATAGGGATTATTATCCTACTAAGGAGTTGAAATAAACACAGCAACATTTTTATGGGTAGAATCTTTATTTAAATACAGTGAAAAAGGTAAATGAATCCCCAATACAGTAGGTGCTTCTAATATCCAGAGTCAGATTGCCATATAGCATAATAGTCCAGGAAAAATTGTATCTTCAATAAGAGTATTTGTGCAGTATAGGCTTAAATGCTCAACTTATAGCCATAATGTGGGATAACAAATAAAGGTTGAGGAACCCCACAGTGAGTGTGTGTAATGAGCACTCAATGAAGAGAGCCCACCCCACACCCACTAATGGAGCAAGACACCTATATCCCTAGGCTTGAGCAGAAAAGTTGCCCAGTAATATATACAAACTGCATATTCTTGAAAATAGATATAACTCACGGTTGATGCATGTCCTGGAACAATGTAGCGTGCCTCCTTCCGGTAGTAGTGAATCACAGTAGAAAAAAATGGTGGAGCACTGCTGGAAAGAATAAAGGGCTGGAGGCTAATTGCAAAATTAAAAATGCTTTATTTTAGTGCATAAGTAGACAGAGCTACAGAAAAAACAGGTCCTCTAATGCATTTCGCGCTGTCAAAGCGCTTTGTCAAAGAGTAACCACAGTGTGAAAGAATCACCCCTTTATGGATGCATGAATGAGGAAGTGGATTTGCACCAAAAAACACCCCCCAATCACGTGGTCAGGTGAAAAACTATGGGTGCCTCAAGGTTGAACACACCGCCCCAATCATATATGCAAAAACGGGTAAATAACAATATTAAAACCTACAAAACAACCCATATTGTTATTTACCCGTTTCTGCATATATGATTGGGGCGGTGTGTTCAACCTTGAGGCACCCATAGTTTTTCACCTGACCACGTGATCGGGGGGTGTTTTTTGGCGCGAATCCACTTCCTCATTCATGCATCCATAAAGGGGTGATTCTTTCACACTGTGGTTACTCTTTGACAAAGCGCTTTGACAGCGCGAAATGTATTAGAGGACCTGTTTTTTCTGTAGCTCTGTCTACTTATGCACTAAAATAAAGCATTTTTAATTTTGCAATTAGCCTCCAGCCCTTTATTTTTTCCAGCAGTGCTCCACCATTTTTTTCTACTCTTTATTTAAATAGTTCTATCAAGTGTTGGCTATTTGCTCCTTGACTACACTTTCAATTCACTCTCCGAATTTTTATATTTTATGTTTACTTGTTTGTTTTGTCTGTCCACAATCCCTCACACCTATATTTTAATTTATTATAATAACATTGATTTTGAATTAATTGGGTGTTCTTTGTGCCACATTCAAAGGGGATCCTTTTCTATCTCTGTATCCAAAATTTCACCTTCCCCAGTGAGCACCACCTTTTTCAGTTGTTGGGGATTTTTTAATTTGACTAATACACTCACCCTCCTTATCTCATTAGAGCAAGTTTACACTACCGCCCTCACAGGCCTGTGTGTGTTGTTTCGCCCTGTAGTCTGGTCTGGAGTGTGGATTCCGTAGTCATACGTAGCTGAGGTCAGCTTTGGAGAAATCAGCGTGGTCGTGGAAAGTCGGATCGGTACCAGGAAATGTTTCAGCTAGCAGCTGCAGCATAGGTGTGTCCTCCTGAAGGGAGGGAGGAGCTGGACATCATGGAAGTCCCTAGAAGCAGGGTATGCGGGTAGGCCATCGGAACCAAGAGGCTATGGTGCAGGAAAACCAGCGCTTCAGCACAGAGTGGATTCCCAAAGAAGGATGGGACGATGAGTAACGGAGGCCTCAGGAAGCAAGGTATGCAGACAGGCACAGGAAGGGCCTCTGGAAGGAGTAGGTTCCAGGACACAGGAAGCAATGATGCTGGGGATCCAGCGCTTCAGCACAGAGTAGAGTTCCAAAGCAGGATATGACCTCTGAGTAACATAGGCTTCAGGAAGCAGGGTATGCAAACAGGCACAGGAAAGGTCTCTGGATGGAGTAGGCTCCAGGACACCGGAAGCAATGACGCTGGCGATCCAGCGCTTCAGCAAAGAGAACAAGGCAAGGCAAGACAGGCCAAACAGGTGTCCTTGTGGCAAGCACATACTGTACACAACATCTACTGTATATTGCAGCAATTTCTTCCCAATCTTCTAAGTTTGGGGTGCACAAATCTTTTCCCCTGCTCTCCCCCCCTTGCTCATGCGCCCTCCTTACCTTGTCTCTGTGGTTCACGTGAAGTCAGATTGCCATGGCAATGCATCATGTGAACTCTTGACATCATTTGATGCCACGTTGGCATGGCAATGTGTTGCTAGAAACCTCCGGAGACAAGGTAAGAGGACTTACAGAGGCCTTGTGTGCGATACCTGGCATTTAATTTAAATGCTTTGGGGAAGAGCGCCCCAACCCCCCCCCCCCCCCGAAAATCTCGCACCCCCAGTTTATTTATTTATAAAATATTTTACTGGGAAGTAATACATTGAGAGTTACCTCTTGTTTTCAAGTATGTCCTGGGCATAGGAGTTAAAATGACAAATAATACATGGTTACAAATACAGTACAGTTACATAAGTGAACAGTGAATAAAAGTGAACTAGTGATAAGGCGCTTATGCTTATAAACGTGAGTATTAATAATACCAATGTAATTACCAAAATTGACTTTAAATTAAGGGCTAGGCTGCCTAGTAATGGAGATCAATCCGGATCACCAAAAAACATACAGAAAAAAACACAATATACTAGCGCCTAAAGTAACTGTGAACCTTAAAGTGCTGTCTGACCAGAAGATGATATAGTTCTTTATGTCCAAAACAATCTCCAATTGGATCTTGATTGAAGTCTCATGAAATGTGAAAATAAATAAGAAAAAAGAAAATCATAGTGCCACACTGACACAAATAGATTGTGAGAACACTAAACAAAATACTACATATAACATGAAACACAGAATAGCTAAAAATTAGTGCAATTTAATATACACAATAAGACAACAATGCATAAAAACAAGGAACACAAAACTGAGGGATCCTATCCAGATGAAGTAATATTGGAATCCTACTCACGACAATGTGGAAGATATAAAGCCTGTATCAGCAGTTCAATCGCTCCGTTGGTGCAGGGTTCCCATGAAGAACACTCCACGGAGTATTTTCCTGGCTAGGACGCCACCACCACACTCAATGCTGCCCCGATTCCAGACCCGCTGGTCTCGTCACAGTCTGATGAGTACCGGGAGACCTGGAACTGTACTGCAGATACAGATACCGGCCACAAGCCTCTAGGGCTTCTAAAAGTGTGAATATTGGAGGAAATCTTGACAAAGTCCAGACTGTCCTTACTTCTGACACACTATAAATGTCCTCTATAGAATGCAATCCACCCTACACGTTTCGTGACGGTAGTCACTTTGTCAGGCCAAGCCTTCTGAAGCAGGTGTCCTGCACCTAGTGAGGCTAGAGGCTCCCCCCAGACCACCAGTAAGCATGTATTAACTGTATTTTGGGTTTAATTGAATGTCTGCTGGTTATACCAGAATAAACCTCATTCTATTCCACTACCTTGTCCTGGCTAGTGAATTGATCCCAGAAGGTAAAGATGTTAAAAGTACTGGTCTCCTGTGACACCAATGCTATACATTGAGCACCCAAATATTAGACAATTATTTCTTATCCAGGTGGTGACTGGTAGATATTCTGCTGAACACCTCCTCTATAGTTCCTCCTCTACAGCCCTTCTTTTTCCATTGACCCCTCATTGCCCTTAAATTCTACAGGACCTCAAATGCTAACATATTCACACCCTCCTCCTTTGCCAAAGCAACTTCCTCCACCCACCACAGCTCTTTCCTTTCCTCTCTTTCCTTCTTTCTGGTTGTATTATGTCCTCCAATGCTCCCCTACTCCTTTATTAATCATGAAACCTGTCCTGATACTCTGATGCCCCTGTTCTCATAGTGTCCCATTCAGATAATTTTAAGGAATGCAGCACAGCCTTTTACTTTCTCCCTGGAGGCCAGACCAACAGAAATCCATCAGACCAGGGTTTATAATGAGCCCTTTTCAAAATTATTCAGATACATTATTTTCCATGAGCTTAACCAATATCTACAAAGCTAATGTAATGCAAATACAATGGCCATTGTTTATAACTTTAGCGTAGGCTTAAAAGCATGTTCATTTAGCACAACATTGTGTTAACTCTCTTAACATTTTGTTACAGTATGTGAAGTTTTCAGAAAAACATCAAACAACCCTCACCTTCCAGCCAGAAGGTATAAGTAGCAATCATAAATGTAACATAGCTCTGCCACCTAGCAGATGTGTGAAACTTGGCAAAAATGCATTTGCAAAATATTTAGTGTTTTCTTCCCAAAATTTGTTTCCTTGCAAAACATTTTGCCAAGCCTTAACGAATGATATAGTAGTGAAAATCATTTTAGATTCTGTGTTTTAGCAAGTACAGTATAAGGCAGAAAATATCATCAGATAGTGAGTGAAGCATGGTGTGTGCCCTATTTATAGCCTCATTGTTAAGTGAATCTAGCAATTTTATTACAATTTTGAAAACATATCTAGTGATTTTAGAGAATTTAGCAAACAGGCATATTTAATGAAATTGCAATGTACATTGACTTAAAGAAGCAATTTTTATTTATTTATAAAAATGTTTTATCAAGAAGTTTTATTATTGAGAGTTACCTCTCATTTTCAAGTATGTCCTGTGCATGTATAGAGTTATGATGACAAATAATACATAGTTACAAATACAGTTACATACATGAACAGGGTATACATTATACTGTATACAAGACATTGCCTGCACAGTTAGAGATAATATATATTATAGGCGTATGTAACAGTTACAGACCAGATTAAAGTGTGAGACCACTTTCGTTTTGAAAGAACTTAGACTGATGGTAGCTGTGAGATTCTCCAGTAGATTGTTCCAGTTTTGGGGTGCACGGTAAGAGAAGAAGGAGCGGCAAGATACTTTGCTGAACCTTGGGACCATGAACAGTCTTTTAGAGTCAGATCTCAGATGATAAGTACTGCATGTGGTAGGGGTGAGGAGCTTGTTCAAATAGATGGGTAGCTTGCCCAGGAAGTATTTGAAGGCAAAACAGGAAAGATGAACTTGGCACCTATACCCAAGTGGTGACCAATCTAGTTTTTTGAGCATTTCACAGTGATGTGTGTTGTAGTTGCATTGGAGAACAAAATGGCATATTGAATTGTAGTGGGTGTCAAGTTTGCTAAGGTGGGTTTGGGGTCCCCATAGTCAATTATTGGCATTAGCATCGGCGTGCGATACGCTTTCTGACCAGGAGACTTACGGAGGATTTTTTCCTGTAAAGTACACATAGTTTGGCATCGGTTTTGGATGACAGGGTATCAAATGTTAAATGGGAGTCAAACCATATGCCCAAGTTTTTAAAACTAGTAACAGGAGTTAGATTGGTTTTAGCAATACAAATGGGGTGTGGCTTGGCTGAGCTCCGTGATGGCTACATGAAGCTGGTGCTCTGCTGAGAGGGCAAAATCATAAATACACAGGGTAATTCTTCACAGAAAATGTCCTAATTTACAAAAAAGCATCTAAGACCCTCAAGATTAGGTCAAAAGAAAAAAAGGGGGAACAATTCAAATTTCCCAGATTTTTTACAAGGCGGAGAGGAGTGGAAAGGCCCTGACATGTGGAGACAGAGATGCAGAGACTATACACTCTGACAGTTCCTTTTCAGACTCAGAACAGGGGACCTGGATTCAATCCCAGTTACAACATTGGAGATGCACTAATTCATGGCAGATCTTAAACTCACCATACTTTACAGACAGATTTGCAAAATGGTGATGAAGCTTAAACAAAAACTCTCTGCCACTGGAGAGTGCAACAATGCCCTGGAAAATAAAACAAAAGATATTGTACTGACACAAAATAATATGGAGCAGAATATGTCCTCCCTTGAATGGTGATAAGAAAGCAGGAACATGTAGAAAATGGTTCAAGGAGAAACAAATTGCAGATCAGAGGGTAAGATCTATGATTCTTTAAAAAATGTCCTGTTAGTATTTTTCCAGGTTCTCGTAGCCTCTGCTGCAATCTATGAGCTACTACATGATTGTGCACACTGCACTGCAAAGCCCAGGACAGCTCCTCAAGAAACAATTACTCAATACAGCTCATCTGGGACCACTACCTGAACATCGTAAGAAAGTACAGGTGATTCCTAATTAATCAAATAGAAAAGACTGTCTAGCGCTTCAGCTAAACAGCATGTGCAATGCACGGTGTCTATACCGTCATGTGGGCAGGGTGTGAGGAAGCTAAGTGCGACCCTAGAGTGACCGGAGTGAGTGGAGAGGCAAAAAAGTGAAAAACTCTTACCTTTATCTCCACTCCGGTCTGGGTCCTGCTAACCTCTGTCCTCCTGCGCCCGCGTGCTGCCTTCAGTAAGTATGGCTGTGTAGGAAGGATTCCGGCGCAATCCTTCCTACGATTCCTGATTAATCACCTCTAACTTTATTAAAATTGAACAACAACACATGACACATTACACCATGTCATGATTTATTTAACAAAAATAAAACCAAAATGGAGAAACTCTGTGTGAAAAACTTAGTACACCCTTACTGCTTCCATAGGAATTAAGATGCAAAGTAGCAGACAGGTGCTGCTAATCAAATGCCCTTGATTAATTGATCATCAAAAAGTGTGACCACCTCTATAAAAGCTGAAGTTTTAGCAGTTTGCTTGTCTAGAGCATTCAGGTGTGTGTTAACACAATGCCAAGGAGGAAAGACATCAGCAATGATCTTAGAAAAGCAATTGTTGCTGCCCATAAATCTGGGAAGGGTTATAAGTATATTTCCAAACAATTTAAAGTCCATCACCCTACAGTGAGAAAGAATAATCAAAAGTGGAAAACATTCTAGACAGTTGCCAATCTTCCCAGAGCAGAGGACGCGGAGGCACTGAGAGCCATGGCGATCTGGCGCCAACTTGTGACAGGAGTTGGTTGCAGCTACGAGCTGATCAGGTGCACCCTGCCTATCTTGAACTCCCCCACCCCTGTTGATGACTTCACACAGAGATTTCTCTTCAACTATGGTTGCTTCTTTTAATCCTGTAAGTGCATTTCCTTTGGGCTGCAGATTTTAATAAATGTACTCATTTGTTTAAACAGTTACAACAATGGAGCTTGCGCTTCTGTTTGTTTTTTGTTCATATATATATAGATATACCATGCCATACACAGCACTTATTACCTCACCTGCTGTCTCTGTAAGTCTCCCATCAAACATCTTAGATTGTAAGCTCTTTGGGGCAGGGATTTCTTTTACTATTGTCTGATTTTGCTGCACCTATTGAATTATTATAATTCCCTATACTGTATTCTTTGTGAAGCGCTGACTACACTTTTTGCGCTATATAAATAAAGACATACAATACAATACAATATATATACATACATACATACATATATATAAAAATATATATGTATGTAGAAGAGAGAGAGGAGAGAGCGCACGCCCCATAGTATAAAACCGTAAATTTATTGATGGGAAGGGGGAGGGAGGGGGAAAAAATGCACTCACAAGGGTACAAGAAATAAAAGCATTTCGTGATTATATCACCACCATCCGGTATCTGTGCTTTAATCGGAAGTCCCTCGATCTCAAGGATGAAGGAACCACGATCTATCAAGATGTCCAGGGTGTATAGATAAATCCGCAGACAGTTCCAGAAATCCCAGAAAATGTATTTGTGCTGGAAGGCCTCTGTGGTGTTTTGGCGCTCGAACCGGCCTATTCTTGCATATCCGTCTATTCTTGCATATCCGTGATGACGTAATGTCTCTGCGTCTTGCGTGATGACGCTCCCTGACGCGTTTCATCACACACGGGTGACTTTTTCAAAGGGCAATATCGAGGGGGTGTACGGCTAAGTATATATACCCTAATGGTGAATGTAACAACCCCTCGATCCAGCTGGAGTGAATAATCAAAGTAATTGGAACTATTAGAATCATCTAATACCACATAAATGTTAAATGGGACTACAAAAATCCAAAAATAGGGGGAGAAAACAGAGGAACACAAGTAAAGCTAAATGCTGAATAATAAAACCACATATAATCGACCACATCACAAATAATATAAAATTCTGCCATTTAAGAAATCTGACATATTAAAAATTGTTTAATTTTTTTTTCATATTAAAATAGTAGAATATGTAAACTATGGGCTATACATATGATTTTCAACATAAGAATAAAAGGATAACACCTGATGGATGAGAAATTCCAATGTCTGATCATTAGTCTATGCATGATATCACAGACAGATAATGAACAGATAACATAAATGATGGAATACCTAGATATGCAATAACCTAAAAGTCTAATCAATCTAAACTAGAAATACAATACATTAAATGAAATATGGGAAATTTCCTATAATCTATAAATAATTAATGAAATCAATTGATTCCAAAGGTTCTATTGAACAAATCTAAATATAAATCTGATAATGGTGTACGCTTGAGTTATGATGCTTCAAGAGAATCCACCAAGACTGATTCATCAACTGTGAGGTTCATAACAACATATAACCAGTCTTTTAGATCTATCAATAGGATTCTCAACAACCATTGGAGCATCCTCAAGTGTGATCCCCATCTGGGATCCATCCTGCCAGAGAGAGCATCTATAGTTTATAGGAAGGCCAGAAAAATCAAGAGCATTCTGGCTCCTACTAAACTCAGGTCAGTAAAATCATCCTCCCCCCCAGAATGTGGGGGTCCTTTGGGCAATCATCAATGTGGACGTAGTCGGTGTATAACTTGTAGACACCTCCTCATTAAATCCCAATTTTGTTCCCCCAGCAGAGGGACTACACATTTAATCACCAGCTTTATTAATTGTCAAAGCACGTATATCATTTACCTCATACAGTGTGGATGAGGTCAACAATATGTTGGCCGCACCACCAGGTCCCTCAGCACTCGCTTCCTGGAGCACAGGAGAAATGTTATATAAGGTTTAAATTCCCACAGTGTCTCTCGGCATTTTAAATCTAGACACAATCAGGATCCCAAGTCCATGACTATCATGGGACTTGAGAGCATTTCTCCTTGTGCTTTGGGAGGCGATCGCTTCAAAGTCCTCTGCAGGTAGGAAACGTTCTGGATCCACCAGTTGGGTACTCTGACCCCTGGTGGATTGAACGAATGCCTGGATGTCAGTACGCTGGTCTAGGTGATTCCTGTGGACATGTCTCCTTGGTTCTCTGGTCTCCTCTGCTTTCCATAGACATCTATTTGTCCGAATCCTTCCTTGATCTTTCTCAGAACTTGGAAGTTGGCATCTGCCATTCTTATTTTTAATTAAGTATATGGTTTATAATCAAATATATGTTTTTCATATGTTATTATTTTACATTTACATTTTAGATGTGCTGGATGATAAATTGTATGTCCTTCACTTGGGCCCACATCTCAACATCACCTGATGCAATGTACTGTACAGGTATCAGTAATTTAATATCATAGTACATTTTGCTTTGGGTTCAGTTTTATTATCAGGTAATAGACATTTATTTATCATTCAGCATATTTCATAATTCATATCTTATGTGTGTGCTATATATATATAAAGCAAGTTTATCTAGAGAGGTACACAGAAAGAGTCCCTTTGTAGGCGCACCGCAGACCTTTATACAATAAAAGTGGTCAGGGGTGAAAAAATGGTGTGTATTGAAATATCTTTTAATACTTTATTCAATTTAGTGAAGGTGTAGTAAAAACAGTATACATACTTATATTCTAATAGATATACTGTATTAAAAATAGACACTAACAGGTCTATATAATCTACTGTAGGCCCCCTGTAGGTATAGGTATCAAGTAGTTCTGGCTATATCAGAACTATTGTTTAGTAACTGTAGTGTCGTAGAAGTTATTGATGCATCTATAATCATTCTTGGGTAGTGTAGAGCAAATGGTTGGTACACACAAGTTTAAATGGATACCTGGTGATGTTTTTGAGTTAAACCAAACCCTACTACACACTGTAAGTTGCTCGATTATCCAGGTGTAGTAATCGAATGTAGATTAGAACTGTTGTTCTTTGTTATACAGTGAGGCTAAGCGATAATGTATATGGATGCACTCATGGTAACCCGTGGACAACCCGAACCTACTGCGCATGCGTCAAGAGCATGAGCAAGAGTATGGTCAAAAATTGCTGGCGGCTTGTTGTGTCTGATAAGGTAAGTGTAATAGTTTAACTATAATGGTGTTACCAGTCAAATATTCCCATGTAGGGAGGGAAAAGCATGACACACTTCAGGGTATGTTTTTGGAGTAGTGTATTGTCTAATCACCGCTTGGCCGTGATATATAGAGCAGGTGCAGATGGTTAGTATGCAGTTTTTAAAGGTATACTGCGCTATTGATAGAATGATTTTGTGTGCCCACAGATATATAGTTCTTTTAATGGGCACAATTCTTGTACGTATTGACCTGTACCCGAGTTGAAGTTCTAGTTGCGCATGCGTCAACTTCGGATGGTGTTACTACGTTTATCGTAATGTTCTTAGTATCTGTATAGACTGAGGGCTAGTTCCCGTGCCCTTAGTGATACTTCATAGTGAATATTGCTAAACAGTGTCTTGCCAGGGAGTGCTGCAGGTTCCCCCCTCAATACGGGCCAGGTTTACCTGCAGAGAGATACAGTATACTTGTGCCCTCTTACATCTGTCCAGTGTGTTAGAAAAGTGGTTGTTTGCAACCACAGGTGTACAGTTCTATTGTGGGTATAATTTTCATACGCACTGATCTGTGCTTAATTTGAGATTCTAGTTGCGCATGCGTCAACTTCAGTAGGTATCGCTACGTGTGCCGTGAGACTCTTAAAGTCTGTACAGAGGAACAACTGGTTGCCGTGCTATTCGTGTCAATTCTTGGTAAGTATTTTGAGACAGTATCGCACCACGGAGTACCACTGGATCCCTGCTGGAAAAGGGCCAGGTTTTAGATGTAGACTAGATGCAGAGTCTGATGGAGCGCTGCTTCGCAGTTTGCACTATACGGTGAAATATAGAAGCTGTTTGCCATGCCTCCCCTGGCGTCCATTAGTGAGTGCCCACAGACCCCGTATTTGAATAATAATACTAGATACCTCTACTAAATAGGTAGGTGTAAGGACTGTTCGTGGCCGAAGTGATTGGCCGTGGTACTTAGTGGTACTTTAATTGTCAGCGGGTCACATCTCGGTAGTTCCTTGCGATTTGGACAATGTCGCACCAGGAAGTACAGCAGGACCCCCGCTGAAAACGGGACAGATATTTGTGTGGGCTAGGTTTTAAACAGTGACAGGGGTTGTTAAGTTCACCATTAGGGTTTATCTACTTAGCCATACACCCCTCCATATTGCCCTTTGAAAAAGTCACCCGTGTGTGACGAAACGCGTCAGTGAGCATCATCACGCAAGACGCGGATGCGCAAGAATAGGCCGGTTCGAGCACCAAAACACCACAGAGGCATTCCAGCACAAAGACATTTTCTGGGATTTCTGGAACTGTTTGCGGATTTATCTATACACCCTGGACATCTTGATAGATCGTGGTTCCTTCATCCTTGACATCGAGGGACTTCCAATTAAAGCACAGATACCGGATGGTGGTGATATAATCATGAAATGCTTTTATTTCTTGTACCCTTGTGAGTGCATTTTTTCCCCCTCCCTCCCCCTTCCCATCAATAAATTTACGGTTTTATACTATGGGGTGTGCGCTCTCTCCTCTCTCTCTTGTGCAGATTCCTTACTGATGTGGTTAATCCCCTTGAGAGCAGCCGGAGACCCCTTCTACCAGCATCAATTATTCTATTGTTGGACATCTTTCCAAAGGACTGGTTTTACCATTTTCTTTATCTTTATTTGATGTTATATTATTTTGGTTTATCACTGTTTGTTGTTATAATAGGTTGTATTCACATTTACTATACTTTATTTATATACACAGGTACTTTTACATTTAGTTTTTATTTTTATATAAATTAATATATATAATTATTTTCAACATATCCACTATATTTAATATCTACAAGGCGCTGCTTTTTTGTTTTTTCGTTTGTCTCTCATATATATATATGTATATATATACACTGGCGACACACTTTATTCGAGCTCGGCTAGTCCCACGAATTCGGGTATACCCGGGTGTATTGAGGTTTGTGACTGTTTTCTGCCCGAGTGCATTGAGGTATTTTCCAGGCAGGGATTGAAGCATTTTATTCCCGCTGGCTGCAATACTGCACAGTATATATATATATATGCTGCATTACAATTCATGAATTTATGCCATCTGGTAGACACGCGAAGCATTGCAGCCTATTAAATCCTAATCATTATCATTTAACAGATCAGCCGCCCATTAGCCAGGCATGAACCCAGGCTGGGAAGGCAAACACAACGGGGCTTGTCAGAGGTGAGGAGCGGCGCATTCCAGGTATCTGCCAGGTACATACTGGGTATTTGCTCGAATAAAGTGTGTCGGTGCAGTATATATATATACATACAGTTAGGTCCGGAAATAATATGGACACTGATACAAGATTCATTATTTCGGCTGTGTACCAAAATAAATTCAAGTTACAGTTAAATAATGAATATGGGCTTAAAGTGCAGTCTATCAGCTTTAATTTGAGGGTATTCACATCCAAATTGGAGGAAGGGTTTAGGAATTACCTCTCTTTAATATGTAGCCCCTCTTTTTCAAGGAACCAAAAGTAATTGCACATTTGACTCAAAAGCTGTTTCATGGACAGATGTGGGCTATTCCTTCGTTATTTAATCATCAATTAAGCAGGTAAAAGGTTTGTAATTAATTCCAGGTGTGGCATTCGCATTTGGAATCAGTTGCTGTGAACCCACAACATGCGGTCAAAGCTCTCAATGCAAGTGAAACAGCACATCCCTAGGCTGCAAAAAATAAAGAAAATCAATCAGAGAGATAGCAGGAACATTAGGAGTGGCCAAATCAACAGTTTGGTACATTCTGAGAAAAAAAGAACGCACTGGTGAGCTCTTCAACACAAAAAGGCCTGGACGTCCACGGAAGACAACTGTGGTGGATGATCATAGGATCCTTTCCATGGTAAAGAAAAACCCCTTCACAACATCCAGCCAGGTGAAGAACACTCTCCAGGAGGTAGGCATATCATTATCAAAGTCTACCATAAAGAGAGGACATCACAAGAGCAAATACAGAGGGTTCACCACAAAGTGCAAACCATTCATAAGACTCAAGAATAGAAGGCCCAGATTAGACTTTGCCAAACAATATCTAAAAAAGCCAGCCCAGTTCTGGAACAGCATTCTTTGGACAGATGAAACTAAGATCAACCTGTACGAGAATGATGGGATGAAAAAAGTATGGAGAAGGCTTGGAACGGCTCATGATCCGAAGCATACCACATCATCTGTAAAACACAGTGGAGGCAGTGTGATGGCATGGGCATGCATGGCTTACAATGGCACTGGGTCACTAGTGTTTATTGATGATGTGACAGAAGACAGAAGCAGCCGGATGAATTCTGAAGTGTATAGGGATATATTGTCTGCTCAGATTCAGACAAATTCAGCACAGTTTATTGGACGGCGCTTGACTTTACAGATGGACAATGACCCAAAACATACTGCGAAAGCAACCCAGGAGCTTTTTAAGGCAAAGAAGTGGAATATTCAGCAATGGCCGAGTCAAATACCTGATCGCAACCTGATTGAGCATGCATTTTACTTGCTGAAGACAAAACTTAAGGCAGAAAGACCAATGAACAAATAACAACTGAAGACAGCTGCAGTAAAGGCCTGGCAGAGCATCACAAAGGAGGAAACCCAGCGTTGGTGATGTCCATGCGTTCCACACTTAAAGCAGTCATTGCCTGCAAAGGATTCTCGACAAAGTATTAAAAATGAACATTTTATTTATGATTGTGTTAATTTGTCCAATTACATTTGAGCCCCTGAAATAAGGGGTCTATGTATGAAAATGGTTGCAATTACTATACGTTTCATACAATATTTTTGTTCAACCCCTTGAATTAAAGCTGAAAGTCTGCACTTCTATTGCATCTCAGTTGTTTCATTTCAAATTCATTGTGGTGGCGTACAGAGCCAAAATTATGAAAATTGTGTCAGTGTCCAATTATTTCTGGACCTAACTGTATGTATATATGTATATATATATATATATATATTTTGTGATGTCCACACCACGTTGCAGTCTCTTTTATCCAGATCAAAGGCAGGGAAACGTAGTGTTGATGCACAGGAGGGTTTATTTGCCAGGTTCAAAGCAGTAAAAGGGTTAACTTATAACATAAAATAGAAACAAAAACCTAACTCCTTTTCAGAGTTCTGACTAACACAGCTTAGTCCCTAACTAACAGTGGGGGAAACTAAGCTCTTCCCCACTTTAGACACTGTACCTGCAGCTTCCCTTTGCAGTATCTCACAGGGCTGTATGTGTGTGTGCCTTCAGATCAGCACAGCAGTAGCACAGGAAGCTGTCTCTGCTGCCTTTTAACCTTGAAGCTTATTAATTAGGGCTCAGGGGAGAGTGAAGGGAACACACCCTGGAAGGTGCTTGGTCCTATGTACCTCCCCTCAAACACCTTTTGCTTCAATATATCACTATATATATATATATATATATATATATATATATATATATATATATATATATATATATATCCTTTATTGTACATTTCTATTACAATATAATCTATTTTTTTTGCATATTCCAATGTTTTTTCAGTTTATTATCAAGAGTGCTGGGGACATTACCTTGTTGCTTATAGATTAAGGGTCCCTCCTATTGTTCCTGTGCACCGGTCATTATATAATCTATATTCTACTTAGGAGTGCTGCCTGTAACACCGTACTTCTTGTATGGCAAATGTTAATAGCAGCTAGGAGACAGAAAAACCTCTAACTCATTTCTCAACTATGGGCGCTTTGTCAAAGATGCTTTAGAGTTTTTTTTCTGCCTTCTAGCTGCTATTAACATTTGCCATTTGCTAATGAATTGATATTAGATCGTATTTGCACTCTAACCCTTATGTCCACGGATCTGTACACCACCATGTTTTTATTTTTGCTCTATTTTTTTGGCTTTCAAGCTTTTCCTTAATTTCCCACCTACGCCATCTTTTTATCAATAAGTTATCAAAGTTTTAGTTATTATAATGTTTATATGTTACTCCCAAGTTGTTTAATTTATTTTTACCTGCTGGTACATTTTGTATGGTTTCCTTAAATCCCAGTCACAACCTAAACGACAACCAAAGCAGAATAAAGAAAATGTTCCGAACGCTCCAAAGGTTAAGAACCCTCAGCCTTATTATGTAAAGAAGAAATTCGGTGCCGTTAGCACACTGCAAGTCAAGTGGAATCCTGGTCCTCTCTTTGCACCCACCCCCGCCCACCTGCTCCACCAACCATCCTCGAGGCTGCTGTCCTGGCCAACCCAGGCTCACCTGCTCCACTAACCATTCTCGATGCTGCTCTCTTGGTAACCCCTGGGTCACTTGCTCCCCCAACCATCCTCGACACTGCTCTCCTGGCAACCCCCGGCTCACCTGCTCCACCAACCATCCTCAACGCTTCTGTCCTGGCAACCCCCGGCTCACCTGCTCCACCAACCATCCTCGACGCTGATCACCTGGCAACCCCCTGGTCACCTACTGATGCAGCGGCCGTTATTCAAACACTTCACGTGTCATGTACATCGGAATCCCGATTTGAAACCGCGGGATGAATTCCAGCCTTCCCGCACTAAGATGGGAGCGCGGCAAGTGCAGAAAAATGAATTTTAGTGTTCTGGCTTTTAAAAACATGAAATTGACACAGTAGCACAGTAGCACAGTACTGTACACATTACAATTCATCCATTTTATTGCAAACAAAGAAACAGAATCCCCGAAATTCAAACAAAACATCTGCGATAGGCGCGGTTGCCTATGCGATTGTCGCATTCTTGCTGCGTGGGGAACAGCAGAGAACTCAAAATCGGCACGTGATGTGTTCAAATAACGGCCGCTGCATCAGTACCCCCTGGTGACCTCCTCCACCCATCCCTGACAACTCTACGGTGCAAAAGGTTGATTTTTTTTGGAGACCATGTTGAATATGGATATGCGCATGGAGAAGATCGAAAATAACATGGAGAAGATGGAAAGGAACATGGAGAAGATGGAAAGGAACATGGAGAAGATGGAAAGGAACATGGAGAAGATGGAAAGGAATAATGTGGGGATGTATTCTTTGCTGCGAGTTTCTGTCCCTGTATGTCCGACGCAGGAGCAGGATGGTGGCCTGCATGATGTGACCTTCACACTTCCATCACCAAGCCCCCCACACTCACCCCATCCATCAGCAGAATACGTGTGCCTGTATGCCTTTGAGGATGAGATGACATCCCTGGTAAGGCCACGACAGGAGGAAAGCATCCTCCCAGACTGCCTACCCTCGCCCACTGCCAGAAGTACACCAGCACCCAGGATTGTAACGCTGCCAGACATCATCTTGACCGACCTGACCCAGCACGCCCAGGAGAAATACAAAACTGGATGTGGTGGTGTAGGCCAGAAATTTGCCCTGTCCATCCTTAAACACCACGTCAGTTTTGAGATGTCAAGAGTTTGGACCCACAGTGTAAATAATGAATGAAATAAAAGAAAGAAGGCTCTGCCAGAAAATTTAAGAAAGACCATTTTGAATGAAGTGGAGCGTTATTTCCATGTTACCCCTATAGTTATGAGAGCTGTGAGAAAAACTGTTGAGGCATACATGGGCTCATGCTTGGAGTGGCACCCCTCTTGCTAATGACTTTTCCCAAACTCTACAGTAGTGCAAATGTTACTGTACCAGTAATGAAAAAGTTTTTCATCCATCCCTAAATAACATTTTTTACATTGATTTATTGTTTAATGTGTTTAATAATTTTCAGTTTTTTTGTTATTGTTTTGAAATATTGTTATTGTTAATAATTTATTTATGTACAGTACAGTAAGTACTGTATGGCACTCAAACTAAACATGTCTGCAGTAATTGTTTCTTTTAATTTTCATTTTCAGAACTGCAGCAGTGAAAAAAGGAAGGTGGGGAGGATGTGTAAGATTATAGTACTATGTTCATGTACAAACCAGCCTATATCTTACACAAACCCCCCTCTTCCACCCTCTCTCAGTAGTTACTGTATAGATATTCATTTGTGCAAAAACATTTAAAAAAAATGTGTTTTAAAAAAAATCTTTTGAAATATTGTTATTGTTTAATCATTTATTTCTGTTAATCAGGCACAGGAAAGTATAACTTCTTTTGTGCAAAAAAAGTGTTTTTAAAAAATCTTTTGAAATATTGTTATTGTTTAATAAAAAAAATATATTCATGGTGTGGTGGATATAGGAGTTTGAGCTATCTGGGAATATGTGTGTTAATCAATTTCTGATGTCAAATGGTATAATCAGTATTGCCAAAATATCAGGGCCCATGTATGGGCATCCAACAAGCCAAAAATAAAATAGCAGCAAGGTGAAAATCTCCTGGTAGATGCAAATGCAGGAGTACTCCAAAAGTGGGTGAATAACATGCATAAGAGCCCACAAAATGTATGGTATCCCTGTTGGCCAATTTCTCAGGATTCGCAGAAATTGCTCCACACTATCAGCTTTTGAGAGTGAAGCATAGAAAATGAGAGATAGATTCCGGGAGAGAGGCTATAGCCACCGGTCTATCACGAGAGCCTATCGGAGAGCTAAATTCACTGATAGGAACTCTCTATTGAGCGTTAATCGGACACAAGTTCAGGACTCTAAACTCATCAGATTTGGAGGAACCTTTAACAACCAGTGGTCTGAAATTAATACTATACTTAAGAGACACTGGTCCATCCTCACTGAGGATCCTGATCTTAGTGATGTCCTGCTATCCACACCCACTCTGGTCAGTAGAAGAGCTCTGAACTTAAAAGATCAATTAGTTCACAGCCATCTCAGACCAACTGTGCTCAATACCTGGTTAAATAATAGATCCACCGGCAATTTTAAATGCCAGGGCTGTAAAGCCTGTACTCATATCTCCCCATCTAACATCTTCCACAATTGGAATAACACGAAATCTTTCAAGGTGAGGCAGTTTATTAACTGTAGAACCAAAGGTGTGATCTATCAAGCCATTTGTCAGTGCACCAAAAAATACATTGGCAAAACAATAAGAGAGTTTCGCCAGCATATTTTGGAACATCTAGGAGCTATACGCAACCATTTGGACACCCCCCTAGCTAACCATATACACCATGTGCATGATAGTGATATTACCAACCTACGCTTTATGGGGATAGAGAGTGTACCCACTGGCCCAAGAGGGGGAGACTGGAATCGTCTCATACTGCAAAAAGAGTCCAAATGGTTTTATGTTTTGGGCACTCTCGCGCCTAGAGGGATCAACAAAGGTTTTTTATTTTCTCTCTTCATTTAGATCAACATTGTTTTCCCTCTCTCCTCTACATGCCTCCACCAATTATTTCATTTAGATCCATTACTATTACTTACCTGGTCTTCATCTGGTTTTAGTATAATTTATGCATATATATATTTTTATTTTATTTTATTTATGTTTCAGCATCTAGTACCCTCCACAGCTCTTAATTAATATTATCACACATTGCTTGTTTTAGATCTTTATTTCCATACTCCTTCATTCACCCATTCAGTCACCTCTCTCTCCATGGCTGCTGATTACCTGTACTAGAAACATGTGGTTATACTCAGTTGCCTTCGCTGCATCATTGGTTAATCACACTATATAAACCTCCCTCATAGCACCCCACGTCACCACCTTTGAAAAAGAGCCTCAGCGAAACGTGCGTCAGGTGGGAGGCAGCTACTGGACTGACGTCATGACGTTAGGACGTTCACACGCAGGGCAGAGGGTGAGAGGCACTGTTGAGTGCCGGTCTGTTCGCAATTCAATATCATGTTGATTTGACTGCTATACTTTGCACTAATGGCTGTAACTAACGCTATATAACTTTTACTGAGCTAATCTTAGCAACCATTGCCTCTTTAGCCATGACGATGGTTTTTGAAGAATTATAACCATCGCTGCAATAAGAGATTGCTATAGAGTGGTTATAATTATTCCCTCTGGAGTGCTACATTGCATTTGAATAGCAGCTGTTGCATTCAGTGTGATTGACACACTTGCGAACCCACCCCCTGAGTGCATATGTTTATGTTTTCACCACAGTATCTTTATTGCCATCTAATTATCTTTAGTGTGCCCCTGAGAATTCCACCTTTAAACTCCAAAAAGGGCTATCTGTCGCCCATATAAACAGCCGGAGCCTGCTGCCCAAACTAGACGAACTAAGGGCATGGTGCCTTATGCATAAACCTAAAGCCATCGTTCTTACAGAAACATGGCTATCCCCTAAAACCCCTGATGCACATATTGCCATTCAGGGATACTCCATTTTTAGGAGAGATAGGTCAAAGAGAGGAGGAGGGGTGTTATTTTATATTGCAGACACCTTACAATTTACACTGTTAAATTGCCCACCAAGCCCACCCTCTTTTGAAACTCTAGTTGGCAAAATCTGCCTCCCCTTTTCTAAGCCCATCTTGCTCGCTGCCATCTACCGCCCCCCTAAAGCCCCTCTACAATCCCTGACTGATATCACCCAATTTCTTGGCTCCATTTCCTCTCTGAATGAGAAGAGTGAGCTGCTAGTTCTAGGGGATTTCAACTTCAATTGGCTTGACCCTAAAAACCACAAAATCCAGATACAACTCAAGTCACTTAACCTATCACAACTAATTTCCCAACCCACACGGATAAACCCGAAATCGCATAACCATTCCTTGATAGACTGGATTCTCTCCTCAAACCCCAGCAGAATCCAATCCTCTGGCATCCTTCCTGATATTTTCAGTGACCATGCAATAGTGTACTGTGTAAGGAAAATTAAACCGCCCCATTCAAGCCCTAAAGTTCTCCTCAGTAGAACATTTAAAAACTTTAACCCACAACAGTTTCTGGATGACCTTACCAACTGCCCATGGCACAGAATCGATTTAATTCCCGACCCCGATTCTGCGCTCGACTATTTCCAATCCAAGTTCTTAAAACTCTGCGATACCCATGCTCCACTACGCAAAATAAGGGTACGGGGGGCCCACCTTCCATGGGTTACAACTGACCTTATAGCACTCTACCAGTTCAGGGATGCCTTGTGGAAAAGCTACAAAGTAACTGGCACTACCAAGGATCTCAATCACTACAGATGCATGCGGAACATGTGCACAATGCAAACAAGGCATGCAAAAGCACAATATTACTCTGACAATCTCCACCAAAATACATCAAACCCAGCTAACTTCTGGAAGGTTATCAACAATATATTCCAGCCTCCAAACCATCAACAACCAAGTAATATCACTAAGGGGGATATTACTCTGACAAACCCCACTGACATTGCAAATGCATGCAATGATTACTTTGTGGGGTGTGCCACTAACTTATTAGCGAAACGCAGCACAAACCCCAAACATGAATCTCATCCTGGGAGTATCCCTACAGTCCCACCCCCTCCCAACACTGCCCACAATTTTCAATTTAGCCCAGTATCTGAAGAGGAGATTACACAAGCGCTCCTCAAACTAAAACTAAGCAGCCAATGTGGACCCGACTTACTACAATCTAGGTTCCTACGACTTGGTGCCCCAGCCATTGCCAAACCAATTGCGTCCATAGTCAACTCTATCCTGTCTGCAGGCCATATCCCTAAGACCTGGAAAACTGCCAGAGTTGTCCCAATCTTCAAAAGTGGGGACAAAAACACTGTCTCAAACTACAGGCCAATCTCACTTCTCCAAATTCTATCCAAAGTTATGGAAAAATGTGTCCACTCCCAATTAAGCGATTTCTACACGAAGACACATTTCCCTAGCCAATTCCAATCTTGGTTTCGTCCCAAACACTCCACCGTAACTACCCTGCTAAAAGTTTGCAATGAAATCCAGTGTGGAATGGAACGGGGACAACTCACTGGTGCAGTATTCCTAGATTTTGCAAAGGCTTTTGACACAGTTGATCATGTTATCCTGCTTAACAAACTCCAGAGCTCTGGAATAGGGAAACATGCTTTAAACTGGTTTCAGTCCTACCTATAAGGAAGATCCCAACATGTGTCCATCTCAGGCCCTAACTCCAACCCCCTGGATATCACCTGTGGTGTCCCGCAAGGCTCTGTTCTGGCGCCCCTACTCTTCTCAGTGTTCATTAATGATCTTCCCACAGCTTGTAAGGAAGTCTCAATACACATGTATGCAGATGACACAATCCTATATGCACACAGCCATAGCCTCTCTGACCTTCAACACATACTTCAGTCTGACTTTTTGAGACTCGAAAACTGGATTTCCCAAAACAAACTGTTTTTAAACACTGACAAGACTGTAACAATGGTATTTGGGACCAAGACTAAATTTGTAAAGATTCCAGTGACTGAGCTCCTGATTAGAACCAACGCTAACACCACCCTAACACCTGTCACTAGTTTTAAATACCTGGGCTTATGGTTTGACTCCCACTTAACATTCGGGATGCACATTGATACCCTGACAACCAAGACCTATGCCAAACTAGGGGTACTTTACAGGAACAAATCCTCCCTAAGTCTCCTGGTCAGAAAGCGTATTGCACAGCAGATGCTAATGCCAATTATTGACTATGGAGACATAGTATATGGCTCGGCTCCTCAAACCCACCTTAGCAAACTTGATACCCTCTACAATTCAATTTGTCGTTTTGTTCTCCAATGCAACTACAACACACATCACTGCGAAATGCTCAAAGAACTAGATTGGTCATCACTAGAGTCTAGGCGCAAAGTTCACCTATCCTGTCTCACCCTCAAATACTTTCTGGGCAAGCTACCCAGCTACCTGAACAAGCTCCTCACCCCTACCACATGCAACACCTATCACCTGAGATCAGACTTCAAAAGACTATTCATGGTCCCAAGGCTCAACAAAGTATCCGGACGTTCCTCCTTCTCCTTCCGTGCACCCCAAAACTGGAACAACCTACCAGAGACTCTCATATCCACCACCAGCTTAAGTTCTTTCAAATCTAAGGCTGTCTCACACTTTAATCTGGTCTGTAACTGTTTCATACGCTCATAATATACATTTTCTTTAACTGTGCATGCAATGTCTTGTATATAATGTATACCCTGTTCATTTATGTAACTGTACTTGTAACCATGTATTATTTGTTTTACTCTGTGCCCAGGACATACTTGAAAACGAGAGGTAACTCTCAATGTATTACTTCCTGGTAAAATATTTTATAAATAAATAAATTCCACATTAACTAGGAGGCTATAACTTGATACGGACTCGATCCGTGCCTCAGAGCCATTTAACACATTTTGTGGGCTCTTATGCATGTTATTCACCCACTTTTGGAGTACTCCTGCATTTGCATCTACCAGGAGATTTTCACCTTGCTGCTATTTTATTTTTGACTTGTTGGATGTCCTTACATGGGCACTGATATTTTGGCAATACTGGTTATACCATTTGACATTACTTTGTCTGTACCATCTGTGTATCAATATGTTAACTTTCATATGCCATACACTTCTAATTTATTCCATGGTCAGTCCTTTTGTTACCTCTTTTGACTATACAGGCTTTTTAACTATTTTCATTGCTGGACTAGGGGGTTGTTTCCTCACTATTTGTGACTCCCCTTTCTGCTAATAAGCAGTGTTACCTTTCTCCCCTATGTCTCAGTTTTTGTATAGAGCACTTTAAGTTTGTTTTATATGTTGTGTCACCAGTGTTAGTTGTCTATCCCTTGAATATTTCACCATTTATTTTATATTATATGAATAAAGTATTGCTTATTAAATAATTCATCATTACATCCCAACTACAACAAGTGCTGTAAAAAGGGTGTTCTTGTCTCCCTGTTCTCTATTGTATTTTCAGAGCTGCAGCCCCCTATCTCCCCGATCTCACCCCCATTTTGCAATGCCATAATGAAGAGAAAGACAAGAGCTACTGTATTTTTGTATAATTCATTAAAAAATAAAATTTATTTTTTGACCGACCCCCTATTGCAGACCTGAAATTCTTATGAACAGTTCAACAAAGCATCTCACTTCACATAATGTAATGAAAGGGCATTTCTCTTAACGGTTATTAAAAAAAAAGTCCAAATGAGATATACAGTACAACACAGTACAGTGTGATACACGCATGCGCATACCAGTAAAAGAAAAACAGTATTTACTGTTGCAAAAGTTGAAAGCATTGATTAATAAATAATACAATAGAATAAAAGATATACATTTTTATTTTTGGTGTTTAGAAGAAAAGTTGCGCAATGCAACGTACTGTAGAACAGTAGTGATGATGGCAGTACTGTACAATGTAAAAAAAAGAATTGAATATTAAAACAGCCGCATACTGTACAGTATAAGGTTTTCTATAAAGCTCACAATTGTTCTATCAATAAAAATGGCACTGTCACTAAATGTTTGCCTACTTGACAAACAATGCGCAAGCAACTTTTTAAAAGAGCGATATTAGAGGTCCATCCAAATCCCTTCTTTTGTCTTTTTCTGCTTGATGTCAAAGTTTCTTTTCTGGGGAAAAACAAACAAATATGCTATTATGACTGGTTTTGCCATGCGTCAAGTCGCGTCACTGGGAATTAAAGCAGCTGTTCAAGCAATATCCTTCATGAGTGTCTGTACAATGAGAACAAACTTCTGATTGTCTCTGACTCTTGAGCCCCGCCCTCTCCATACATTTTTAAGCTGCAGCAGCATCACGTACTTTGGCGGCCAATCAAATCATTCTTCAAAGTGCACTCAACAAAGAAACGTCCCCTCAACTTGCATACAGTATTGTATTGATGCACATGCAGTACTGTACTGTAAAGTACATACAGTTTTGTTTAAAAAATAATTTTGTTTTGACACACGGCAGCTTGAACTGCAGCTCCAAACTTAATACTGTCATGTACAGTACAGTATAGTAAAATACAGCGTAGTACATTACTGTATATTTACCTTCATTATAAACTTTGCCAAACGGGTGGTGATGACTCACCGTGACTCCTCAATTCTGCATTATAGTTGACAGGTGACAGCTGGCCTGCTACACTTGCAGTTGACAGCTGATGAAGCTGGAAATCATTTTGGTACTGGTAAATGCAAGCTTGCTGGTACCTGTATGCGAAATCAAGCTCAGGCTGGAAATTTTCCAGGTGTTCTGGCGGGGACAGGTACAAAGGATTGCCGGTCACCAGGTTATCACTGACGGTCGGACCGGCCGGTGCTGGTGCTGTTGCCGGCACATTGCTGGATTGGGATTGACGAATTTTATATGGATTAAAACCGACCTTTCTTCTTTTGAAATTGCCATGATCAAACATAATGTGATATTCTGGCATGACACCCCAATACCTGCAAATCTCTCCGGCAGGAGGGGCAATGCGAAAAAAACACTGATCGTTACTTAAGGTTTTTCTTATCGCACGCTTCCACCCATGAACATCAGGTGAAAACTTGTAAAAATCGTAGTTCGAAATTAAATATTCATATATTTCAGATACAGTCGCCATCTTATCTGCTGCAGCATTAATTGCAGAATATATTATAAATGCGTAACTACAGTCATGTTTTTTATATGTCTGTGGTGTAGCCATAATGTCCACTCAGCCATTGTGCGGGGAAAGAATGTTAAAAAAAGGCACACATTGAGTATTTAATGCTTTTTATTAAGAACGCCTAATTTGATAACGTCTTCGAAAAATCAAGGTCAATTCACAATGGGCCACTGTAAGTATGTACCAGTATAGACGTGGGTGCTATCTGTTTTAAACACCTGCACCCTTACAAAGTAGCAAAGTTCCATACACATAACAATTCAATACAATTCATTAATTTCATTAATTTCCGCCACCTGCGGATACGCAAAGAATAGCACCCAAATTATAATTCATTAACTTCTGCCACATGGCAGATACGCGAAGAATTGCATCCAAAGTAACAAGAAACCATTTAATTAAACAGATTAACCGCGTGTGGCTGCCCGGTGCCGGATTGCGCGAACGCGACATGAATAGTGGTCAAATGCAGAAATACCGAAAAGAATACCGCAATCAACACGAAAACTGATTCAAGATGTGTTTGAATAACGGCCTCTGCATCAGTATAACCTCCCGAAATTAGGGGGGGGGGGAGGGGAGGGGAGGAAATCCAATACCTGTTAGCAGAGAGGAGCATATGGCGTGTGTGCATGAATGGCTGAAAAAACCTTGCGCTAAGCCTCCATGCTAGTGGATGCCTCGTGGGCCCACATCATAATTTAAACTTACTAGGCTATTCCAAAACACTGAGTGTTTGTAACACAGTATAACCGTGGTGCTATGAGAAAAATGACCGTTATGTCATTACTACCCGAAGCGTTTCGTTCTGACATGAATTTCTTCGGGGATGGGCGTACCTCTGTTCCTGCTGGTAATAATATACATATGGGTTGCCATAGCAACCTCGTTGTAATAGAACCTATCACGAGGTAATCGCTGTATTCAACCGTACAGCTAATGCAGTTTATTTTATTTAATTACAGAGGTAAGCTTGGTTTACAGTGGCGGCCGACCCGAGTCTAAATCGGCTAGATCCACGATTTTCAGATTATCCCAGTTATGTGCGGTTTTGTGTAATTTTCGCCCGGAGGGAACTGCTTTATTTTCGCGCTCGTTATATTAGCATTTTATTCTCGCTGTCTGCAATATTGCAATGCCGTGTAAAAACTCAGGGGGGCATTTGCGAGCTGTTGTCTTGGAAGTCTAATACCTTCGCAGTTCAACCTATGTCAGTACACAGTCTGTGTGTACGCGCGCAGTAATTGTAAATTTGCATATTTAAAGTATACATGCATTTGCAGTGCTGTTCTGCAGTACAGTACAGTATGTCTCATTTGAAAATTGTTGAAACGCATAGGTGTGTACTGTACTGTAACAGTGTCACATTTCGGCATATACAGCGCTCTCCCCTCGCTCGGGATAATTAACTGCACTGCAGGGTATTTCAATTTCTTATCTTCTGTGCAATGCAGTACATCTCTCCCACACCATTCCTTTGAACGTGTGTCTGGTTTAAAACACATTCCAGCTTGACAGCAGGAATTTACTGCGCATGCGCCTGTAACTTCGCCCACCACTGCTTTCTTGCCTGAGTGAGTGACCAAATTTTTTTTTAAATTTTTATTGTCATTTTTTTAGTTTTATTTTCTCCACAAGAGACTGCAAAACCCATCTTACTGTATTACGATAATCAATCTGTGCTGTAGCTTTTGACTGTGACCCTGCACATGGTTGATTTGTGTGCTTTTTACGTACTCTATTTGGGGGTGTATTATTATGATGAACTGCCTTATGAAATTAAAGTATGTCTTATATAGCTTTGAACTTCATGCGGCTGTCTTTATGTTTGGAATCTTGCTATTGTGTTTTTAATCCGTCCATAGCCGAGCTTCAAAGACTCACTGCGCCAGCGTGTAATCCTTGGGTAAAAGGGGACGATAGACAGCACTCTGATGGTGTTAAATATATGCAATTGCAGGGTGCACGGAACAAAAGGGGACCCTTATTCCCCTGTATAGTACTAACAAATCTACGTAAGTACCAGCACTCACTGTCTAATAGCTAAATGATGAAAACAGTTGTAATGCAGAATAAACATTTAATAATAAAATGAACCAGAAATAAATCAAATGTGTTTGCAGAAACCAGTATCACAAATGGGCATGTCACAAAGTGAGGGGTGGGGGGGGGGGAAAGAAGGAAAAGGGGAAAAAACATGAAACACAAGGAATATACACAAAAAAACGGAGAACGGAAAGTATGCTAGGGGGGCGACGTTTCGAGGGACTACCTCTTCATCTGGCCCATTCCCCCTGGTCCAAAAGGACCGAGAGGTACTTCCCTAAGCCTCCCTTCCCCTATACCTGGTCAAATCAGACACCCCTGAAAATAGCTAGTAAACATATAGTGTAAGCTAAATACAGCTAAACAGCTAATAGCAGGGCAGCAAGAATCCACTAATGGTACAGTTAAAGCTGAACACAGCTTGCAAGAAAGCAGCTTGCAAATGAGCACCAAGAGTCCACACAGTCAGTGAAAGGTTAATGAGAAAAATAAATGAAGTGGTCAAACCCTCAGTGGCTCTGCTCCTTCAGCTGCTCGTGTGGAGTGCTGAGGGATGAGATAGCAATCTCAGCTGCTATATGTAGTAGCTCTGGCGTCAGAGTGACGTCACGTGATTCTCCTCTTGCAGGCTAGCATCTTGCAGGCTAGCATCTGTCAACGTGGCAGTTCAGAACTGAGCATGCGTCAGCTGTTCTTCCCCTCTGGTCGTGAAGGGACATCACTGCGCATGTGCAAGTAATCCCGATCAGTCTCTGACTCCAGTAGAAAGCAGTCTCATAGTGATGCAGGAGAGAGTGAAGGCAGCACTCCTGGTGGTCAGCACAGCAGCTCCACCTTGTGGTGCTTGATGCTCTCGCAGTCACTTGTAGGAAAAACATAAACAGGGATGTAGAGCACAGTGAGATTAGTACTGATTCAATACTTGGAGTCAATATATGACCCTGTCTAGATGAAAGGTACCAGATAACCCCCTTCACTAAGAGACCCAGTGAAATGGATAAAATCAATGTAATATAAAGTTCTGAATAAACCTTAATTGATAATCCATAGGAAAAAAGACTGAATAAGTCACTGAAAGAGAAGAGATCAGAGACTTACCCACAGTTAAGGGACTGGACAGAGGTAGGTAGAAATGACTAAGGTGTCTGGATGGATCACTCACAAGCCAAAATCCATACGATGCCAAACTTACACTCCATGATCTATAGAGCAATTAGACCCGTAGTGTGCTGTCGGTCCAGGTCTGGTGGGGAGGATGTCATGCGGAACCTAAGTGGCTAAATCGGAGGGACACTAAAGGCACTACACGGTGTGTAATGATCCATACCAATCAGAAATAACAACTAAGGTCCATTTCTTTATTAATGCCTCTTGGGCTTACCGTATCTAGGCGCCTTATCCATTGTGTTTCTCTCTGTAATAGCATCCTCTGTAGGTCACCTCCGCGCTATCAATGACCTGGTAACTCAGCTGGCTGGCATTATGCCCTGCTTGTGTGAATTGATGGGCAACTGGTGCGTCAGGATCACCCCTGCGGATGGCTGCTTTGTGCTGTCGAATTTGTGCTGTCGAATCCGAATCCTATCCTTCACCTGTTGCGTCGTCTCACCCACATAACCAAGTCCACACGGGCATTTAATGAGATATACTACGTTTTTAGACATACATGTGTAGAAATCCTTAATCTGGTACATCTGTCCAGTATGGGGATGTCGAAAAGTGAGACCCTCTTGCATACTATTGCATTGACTACAGTTCAAACATCTATAGCAGCCCAACTTAGGGGTGCCCAGGAAAGTCTGTCGCCTCTCAGTACCCCCAATGTCCGCTCTCACAAGTCTATCTCTGATATTTCTACCCCTTTTATAGGAAAACAGGGGTTTGAGTGTGAAGGCTGAAGATAGGAAAGAATCATTTTGTAATAAAGGCCAATGCCTAAGTATGATATTTTTAATTCTACCTGATTGAGTGTTGAAGGTAGTCACGAAAGATATTGAAAATTGTTTCCCTGGGCGGTCACCCTGTGGTGTACCTCTTAAGAGGTTCTCCCTAGGGATGGCCTCTGCCTTATCACCTTGTGTCTTCAATAATGATTTAGGGTACCCTCTTTTCCTAAATGTATCCTGCATTATGTCTAGGGTATCCTTAACACCATCAGGGGTACTGATAATTCTTTTAGTCCTTAGAAATTGACTGTATGGTAGACCACGTGTCGTACCAGGGGGGTGAAAACTGCTATAATGCAATAGATTGTTTCTGTCCGTAGGTTTGGTGTACATATTGGATTCCAGTCTATTGTTCACAACCGAGATGGTCGTATCCAAAAAGTTAACAGAGATGTCACTAAACTGACATGTGAACCCGATAGTGTCTCTTGCCTTGTTGATGTCAGAGATAAATGACAACAGTGATCCCACATCCCCTAGCCATATCAGGAACACATCGTCGATGTAGCGCACCCACATATGCCCATGGTTGATGAACCCTGGATGAGGATAAATAAATTCTTCCTCAAATCTTGCCATAAAGATATTAGCATATGTGGGTGCGACATTCGACCCCATGGCCGTCCCTTGCACCTGGATGTAGAAGGTATCCTCAAAGAGAAAATAATTCTCCTTGAGGATAATCCCTAGAAGATCTAAAATCAGCATGCGTTCCCTCGGTGTATATAAGCCTCCAGAGGCCAACGTCTCCTTTACAGCTGTAATCCCTGCATCATGTGGAATAGAAGTGTACAGGCTATTGACGTCAAGGGTAGCCAGTAAAACACTAGTAGTGAATGGTGGGATTAGAGCTATCTTGTTCAAAAAATGTGATGTATCTTGAATAAAAGACCTGGCGTTATCCACAAACGGTCTCAGTAATTTGTCCAAGAAAATTGCACAGGGCTGAAAGATTGAGTCTGTACCGGCTACTATGGGTCTGCCAGGGGGGGATACTAGGCTCTTGTGTATCTTTATGAAAAGTTCAGTCCGCGCTCTGGCTCTTTAAACTTGGAGTGTTGGTCCCTCTCAGTTCTCTTGCTGCTTCTGTGTTTATGAGGTGTCTCCCCCACCTCCAAATGTGGTCTCCACCGGAACCCCGATGGTGATACCAATATCAGCAAAACAAGAAAAAACACAAAAGCGCACCAAGATGAGAGATAGATATTGTATTAGCAACAAATAATAAAATTAGTAACTTACATATAAAATTTCTTTAATAATCCCCGATTCTGGTGTCTATCACAGGAGTAGGGCATCACATAGGAAGTATGAAGGGTAATCTCAGTTCTGAGAGATCAGACCCGCGCGCTGGGGCTGTCTCTGTTTCCTCTCCTGTCCTCCACGTGTGGTAGCGTGGTGCAGAGTGTAGCACACATGTGCAGGAACGGGGCCTTCAATAGGTGTCCTTAGGATGCCTGTCCGTTTTTGATAGCATAGAAACGATCGGAAATAAGCAGGAACGGTACACTTGAGTGTGTACTGGTGGTGGGTAGTAAAACCGCCAGCCACAACAGTCGCGACGCGTTTCGTTTAACAAAGTAAACTTCTTCAGGCAAAGAAGTTTACTTTGTTAAACGAAACGCGTCGCGACTCCGTTTTTTTGTGTATATTCCTTGTGTTTCATGTTTTTTCCCCTTTTCCTTCTTTCCCCCCCCCACCCCTCACTTTGTGACATGCCCATTTGTGATACTGGTTTCTGCAAACACATTTGATTTATTTCTGGTTCATTTTATTATTAAATGTTTATTCTGCATTACAACTGTTTTCATCATTTAGCTATTAGACAGTGAGTGCTGGTACTTACGTAGATTTGTTAGTACTATACAGGGTAATAAGGGTCCCCTTTTGTTCCGTGCACCCTGCAATTGCATATATTTAACACCATCAGAGTGCTGTCTATTGTCCCCTTTTACCCTTAGATTTTGACCCTTTTGATAGACGAGCACCTGTGCTATTGTTGTGACCCAATGTCACTATCACAGGATACTGTTACCCCCGCAGCAAATGCCAATACATTTACTTACTCGGACGTGGACGCAGCACGTATAGCCACGCTCTGTTTGGGAGACAGGGATTTGCTAGCTGAGGATAATCCCACAGATATCCCTGTGGATTTAGAGAGAAGTTTGAAACAGAAAATAAAACTGGAATTACATGCAACCACTCTAGCGGAGTACTTTAGAGTTAAGCGTATTCCCAGGGGTCTTCGGTCTAATCTGAGACCTACGTTGTTTGCAGACCAGAAAGACTTTTGCATTAAATGGGAAGGAATTTTAAATAAATGTTCCTTAGACTTAATGATTTTAACCATAGAACAGATTCAGGGCACTCTAGTAGAAACAAAGGCTGAGGTTATTAGATTACAAGAGGCTCTAAAAACCTCATTAACAGAGACTGAACTTAATAGTTTGAAGAAAAGTTTAGACGACAAGCTTTCTGCGTTTAGTAGAGACATAGAGACACGCAAAAGGCAGAAATATCTTAGAGATACACGTGATTACTCCAGTAACAAAGTATACACATGGCAATGGAGGACCCAGCAACAGAGAGAATACAAACGGTGGAGGGCACCCAGGTCCCATCCAGGTACACAGCCGGATCCAGACTTCATGGATTCCACTGGGAGCAATTCATCTACAGGGGTTCCCCATTTTTTAGAGCAGAGACCCCCGCGGGGCCGACACGGAGGCCGCGGCGGGCAGGGAGAAAGCACCGAAGTTCATGCAACATCAGGGAGAGGAATGCAGACGCGGTCACAGATCCATTGGTAGTTAACATCTCTGGTAAGACCTTTACTGATGAGCAATTGAAGGTGTTAAACAAAGGCCTTTCGTTTGTACCCACAAACCCCCTTGATATCTTTGAGCTTGATGTTGACCTGGCTCGCTTCTACAGGAACCTCTGCCTTAAGGGGTTCTTTTTGAAGCACCCCTGTTCTTCATCACCTTCAGATAATGATGTTACAGTTGACTCTCCTTTTCACCTTCTCACAGATGGATGTAAAGTTAAGGGTAAATTTAATCCCCCACCTACCAATCACACGATAGAGACATACATCTCCTTGGTACAGAAGGATATAGACTCTCTTAAAACAAATAAGAGAGGGCCCAAGAATACTAATTTTTCTAAGAAAGAAAAGGCCATTATCACGGAGTTAGAGTCTGATTCAGATATTATTATCAAACCAGCTGACAAAGGAGGGGCAATAGTGATAATGAATCGGTCAGATTATAGGAAAGAAATATTGAGACAATTAGAGGATACGAGTAATTATAGGGTCATTGATCATAATCCGCTCTTTGATGTTACTAGGAGGATTTCAGAGGTTGTAGAGATGGCCTATGAGGGCTGCGTAATCACTAAAAAACAAAAGGACTTCATTATGAAAAAAGATCCTATTACCCCGGTATTTTATATATTACCAAAGATACACAAGAGCCTAGTATCCCCCCCTGGCAGACCCATAGTAGCCGGTACAGACTCAATCTTTCAGCCCTGTGCAATTTTCTTGGACAAATTACTGAGACCGTTTGTGGATAACGCCAGGTCTTTTATTCAAGATACATCACATTTTTTGAACAAGATAGCTCTAATCCCACCATTCACTACTAGTGTTTTACTGGCTACCCTTGACGTCAATAGCCTGTACACTTCTATTCCACATGATGCAGGGATTACAGCTGTAAAGGAGACGTTGGCCTCTGGAGGCTTATATACACCGAGGGAACGCATGCTGATTTTAGATCTTCTAGGGATTATCCTCAAGGAGAATTATTTTCTCTGTGAGGATACCTTCTACATCCAGGTGCAAGGGACGGCCATGGGGTCGAATGTCGCACCCACATATGCTAATATCTTTATGGCAAGATTTGAGGAAGAATTTATTTATCCTCATCCAGGGTTCATCAACCATGGGCATATGTGGGTGCGCTACATCGACGATGTGTTCCTGATATGGCTAGGGGATGTAGGATCACTGTTGTCATTTATCTCTGACATCAACAAGGCAAGAGACACTATCGGGTTCACATGTCAGTTTAGTGACATCTCTGTTAACTTTTTGGATACGACCATCTCGGTTGTGAACAATAGACTGGAATCCAATATGTACACCAAACCTACGGACAGAAACAATCTATTGCATTATAGCAGTTTTCACCCCCCTGGTACGACACGTGGTCTACCACAGTGGTGCGCAAACTGGGGGGGTTTGGGGGGGCGCAAGATTATGTAGGGGGGGCGCAGGCTGCGTGCGGGGAAACCTGGGGGCGGGCAGAGCTGTGCCAGAAGCTCCGTGCAGAGGCTGCTTCCAGTTCTCTGCTGTGTCTTGCAGAGGGGGCGGGGCCTTGTAGAGGGGGCGGGGCCTTCCCTGCACACAGACAAGCCCTTCTCCTCCTCCTGTCTTTTACCCACCCGTTTTCAGCAGCACATGGGGGGACCGGAGCAGGTTTAGTTACTCGTGTGTGTGTGTGTGTGTGTGTGTGTGTGTGTGTGTGTGTGTGTGTATATGTATGTGTGTGTAGAAATGTGTGTGTATATGTATGTGTGTGTATATGTATGTGTGTGTATATGTATATGTGTGTGTATGTGTTTTGTATGTATATGTATGTGTGTGTGTGTGTGTATATATGTGTGTGTGTATATATGTGTGTGTGTGTGTGTGTGTGTGTGTGTGTGTGTGTGTGTGTGTATATCTATATATGTATGTGTATGTGTGTGTGTGTGTGTGTGTATATATAAAGTATGTGAATGTGTGTGTGTGTGTGTGTGTGTGTGTGTATATCTATATATATGTGTGTGTGTGTGTTTGTGTGTATATATATGGATTGTTGTGTGTGTGTGTGTGTGTGTTTGTGTGTATATATGTGTGGATGTGTGTGTGTGTGTGTGTGTGCGCGCTGTGCCTGTTGGTTGTCTGTGGGTGTGGGTGTTGGGATTGAGTGTTGTGTGTGTTGGTGGTGATTATGTGAGTGTTGGTTGTGACTGTGTGTGTGTAGTGATTGAGTGTGTGCTGTGTTGGTTGTGATTTGAGTGTGTGTTGTGTGTGTGTTGTGATTGAGTGTGTGTGTTGGTTGTGGGTGTTGTGATTGAATGCAGCGTTGCACAAACTGAGGGGGGGACGCCCCAGGCGCAAGATTATTTAGGCGGGGCGCGTGCAGAAAAAAAACCTGGTTGTGCAGGCGAAAAAGATGTGCGCGCGCGGGCGGCCAAATAGAATAGTGCAGGTGGGGCCACGTGATTCGGAGGTACGCGGAGGAGCACGCCCCAGCGCTGTGATGTCAAACGCCCCTCCCTCCGGTGTCTACCTACAATAGCGCTGTGGTCCTGCTCTCCTCCGCTGGCAGCCTGCCTAGCTGCGATCCTCTTCATGTGAGAGGGTAGGCTGCCACTATATCAATCATACTATGAATGTACAGAAATAATAAAAAAAAGTGTAAACACTTCCCCGCTCGTGCTTGCAAAATTATGCAGGACCCCCTGTGCTCGTGCTTGGAGAGTTTGTGATGTCACCGCTCTCAGCGGCAGCGTGGACGCAGCCTAATTTTGCAAGAGCGAGCTGTTGAAGTATGTAAGTATTTAGGCTGCGCTTATAGTGCCGGCGACGCGACGTCGCCCGAAAACAAATGCATTGTCGCCGCCGCCTCGTGCGCTTATAGTAAGCGTGACGTGGCAACGTGATTTTTTGAAGCCGGCAATATTTGATTTTTAAGGGGCTGTCGCCTCATGTGACAGCCCCTGAACCAATCAATGGCCTGGTCGCCCACGCCGCCGCCGCAAAGCGAAATACAACTTTCGCTAGCGGCGACGGGTGACGTCGCGGGCACTATACGCGCGGCCTTAGACATATTTGTATTTACATTGTATACCGTTTAATAAAGGGTTTTTTTTCATGGGATTTTGATTACATCAGGCAGGGGGGCCCGAGAAATTTCATGGATAAAAAGGGGGGCTCGGCATAAAAAGTTTGCTCACCCCTGGTCTACCATACAGTCAATTTCTAAGGACTAAAAGAATTATCAGTACCCCTGATGGTGTTAAGGATACCCTAGACATAATGCAGGATAAATTTAGGAAAAGAGGGTACCCTAAATCATTATTGAAGACACAACGTGATAAGGCAGAGGCCATCCCTAGGGAGAACCTCTTAAGAGGTACACCACAGGGTGACTGCCCAGGGAAACAATTTTCAATACCTTTCGTGACTACCTTCAACACTCAATCAGGTAGAATTAAAAACATCATACTTAGGTATTGGCCTTTATTACAAAATGATTCTTTCCTATCTTCAGCCTTCACACTCAAACCCCTGTTTTCCTATAAAAGGGGTAGAAATATCAGAGATAGACTTGTGAGAGCGGACATTGGGGGTACTGAGAGGCGACAGACTTTCCTGGGCACCCCTAAGTTGGGCTGCTATAGATGTTTGAACTGTAGTCAATGCAATAGTATGCAAGAGGGTCTCACTTTTCGACATCCCCATACTGGACAGATGTACCAGATTAAGGATTTCTACACATGTATGTCTAAAAACGTAGTATATCTCATTAAATGCCCGTGTGGACTTGGTTATGTGGGTGAGAATACGCAACAGGTGAAGGATAGGATTTGACAGCACAAAGCAGCCATCCGCAGGGGTGATCCTGACGCACCAGTTGCCCATCACTTCACACAAGCAGGGCATAATGCCAACCAGCTGAGGTACCAGGTCATTGATAGTGTGGGGAGAAAGCGGCGCGGAGGTGACCTACAGAGGATGCTATTACAGAGAGAAACACAATGGATAAGGCGCCTAGATACGGTAAGCCCAAGAGGCATTAATAAAGAAATGGACCTTAGTTGTTATTTCTGATCGGTATGGATCATTACACACCGTGTAGTGCCTTTAGTGTCCCTCCGATTTAGCCGCTTAGGTTCCGCATGACATCCTCCCCACCAGACCTGGACCGACAGCACACTACGGGTCTAATTGCTCTATAGATCATGGAGTGTGGGTTTGGTGTCGTCTGGATTTTGGCTTGTGAGTGATCCATCCAGACACCTTAGTCATTTCTACCTACCTCTGTCCAGTCCCTTAACTGTGGGTAAGTCTCTGATCTCTTCTCTTTCAGTGACTTATTCAGTCTTTTTTCCTATGGTTTATCAATTAAGGTTTATTCAGAACTTTATATTACATTGATTTTATCCATTTCACTGGGTCTCTTAGTGAAGGGGGTTATCTGGTACCTTTCATCTAGACAGGGTCATATATTGACTCCAAGTATTGAATCAGTACTAATCTCACTGTGCTCTACATCCCTGTTTATGTTTTTCCTACAAGTGACTGCGAGAGCATCAAGCACCACAAGGTGGAGCTGCTGTGCTGACCACCAGGAGTGCTGCCTTCACTCTCTCCTGCATCACTATGAGACTGCTTTCTACTGGAGTCAGAGACTGATCGGGATTACTTGCACATGCGCAGTGATGTCCCTTCACGACCAGAGGGGAAGAACAGCTGACGCATGCTCAGTTCTGAACTGCCACGTTGACAGATGCTAGCCTGCAAGATGCTAGCCTGCAAGAGGAGAATCACGTGACGTCACTCTGACGCCAGAGCTACTACATATAGCAGCTGAGATTGCTATCTCATCCCTCAGCACTCCACACGAGCAGCTGAAGGAGCAGAGCCACTGAGGGTTTGACCACTTCATTTATTTTTCTCATTAACCTTTCACTGACTGTGTGGACTCTTGGTGCTCATTTGCAAGCTGCTTTCTTGCAAGCTGTGTTCAGCTTTAACTGTACCATTAGTGGATTCTTGCTGCCCTGCTATTAGCTGTTTAGCTGTATTTAGCTTACACTATATGTTTACTAGCTATTTTCAGGGGTGTCTGATTTGACCAGGTATAGGGGAAGGGAGGCTTAGGGAAGTACCTCTCGGTCCTTTTTGACCAGGGGGAATGGGCCAGATGAAGAGGTAGTCCCTCGAAACGTCGCCCCCCTAGCATACTTTCCGTTCTCCGTTTTTTTGTGTATATTCCTTGTGTTTCATGTTTTTTCCCCTTTTCCTTCTTTCCCCCCCCCCACCCCTCACTTTGTGACATGCCCATTTGTGATACTGGTTTCTGCAAACACATTTGATTTATTTCTGGTTCATTTTATTATTAAATGTTTATTCTGCATTACAACTGTTTTCATCATTTAGCTATTAGACAGTGAGTGCTGGTACTTACGTAGATTTGTTAGCGTGTAATCCTTGTTCAGATGGGAGCTATTTAGCTGCTTACTGCGCATGAGTCACCCAACCCCCCCCTCTCCACAGAGTTATTCGACAGACACCTCCACAGAGTCATTCATTTTCTGAAGTTAGTCATTGTGTTTTTAATCAATCCCTAGTTGAGCGTCAATCGCCTCACTACGCCTGCGTGTACTCTAAGCCTCTTTGAGATGGGAGCTAGCTGTTTACTGCACATGAGTCACCCAACCCCCCCCCCTCTCCACAGAGTCGTTAATTTTCTGAATCTTGCCATTGTGTTCTTAATCCGTCCATAGCCGAGCTTCAAAGCCTCACTGTGCATGCGTGTGATCCTTTTTCAGATGGGAGCTATTTAGCTGCTTAGCGGCTTAGCTGCTTACTGCGCATGAGTCACCCAACCCCCCCCCTCTCCACAGAGTCCTTAATTTTCTGAATCTTGCCATTGTGTTCTTAATCCGTCCATAGCCGAGCTACAGTACAAAGCCTTACTGCGCCTGCGTGAAAATCTCTTTGAGACGGGAGCTTTGAGGCTTTGTTTACGGCAACATTTTGGAAAATCCCTTCTCGAATTTGATTTGCACAGAGCATCAACTTGATATTATAATAATAGCAAGTTTTTGTATAGCGCTGTTAGTTACAGTATACGTAGCGCTTTCCAGAGACATTTTGCAGCCACATGTCCCTCCCTGTCCCGTGGAGGTCACAATCTACTGTATGATTTTGGTGCCTGAGGCACAGGGAGATAAAGTGACTTGCTTTTTATGTACTTTATTTGGGGGTTGTATTTGTGGGTTTATTGATCAAATTATTATGATGAACTGCCTTTTGAAATTACTGTACTCTACTCTACAGTATGTAATTTCTTTGAACTGCAGCACAACTAATCCATCATCCCTCCCCCACGCACACACAAACTCTTTTCGACAGACACCTTCACAGAGTCATTCATTTTCTGAAGTTAGTCATTGTGTTATTAATCCGTCCCTAGCCGAGCGTCAATCGCCTCACTGCGCCTGCGTGTACTCTAAGCCTCTTTGAGATGGGAGCTAGCTGCTTACTGCGCATGAGTCAACCAACCCCCTCTCTCCACAGAGTCATTCGAAAGACACCTCCACAGAGTCATTAATTTTCTGAAGTTAGTCATTGTGTTTTTAATTCGTCCCTAGCCGAGCGTCAATCGCCTCACTGCGCCTGCGTGTACTCTAAGCCTGTTTGAGATGGGAGCTAGCTGATTACTGTACATGACTCACCCAACCCCCCCCCCCCAACCCTTTGAGGCGTTGTTTATCGTATCGCTTTGGAAAATCCCTTCTCGAATTTGAAATGTAAATCTTATTTGCACAGCATTGTGAGAATTGAGAGTAAAAAAAACATTAACTGATTCATGTTGTTTTGTCATTCATTCTTATACTGTAGGGGTGGGGGGGTGTGGTTATTGTCAATGATTATGATTACCAGGAATGTGAATAAATATTTATTTTATTTCATCAGGAACAAAAAAATACAAATATACAAATAATCATGAATAATACATAATGCAGTCTTTATTAAGTTCTTCTGGCAGATTAAAATTGGATAAACATTTAGAAAAAATTTGTAAAACATGGAGAAACATGAATTATGCACATTTATAAGAATATTATGTAATAATATATATACACTGTAATGTATAATATATGTATACTGTATATATATATATATATATACAGTATACTGTGCATAGTAATATTATTTTTTCCGTCGTTATCTTGTTCCTCATTCCGTGTACAGTACAGTAGTTCATTGTGAGAGGAGAGGTTTTGTGTACATTAATACTGCTGTTTATATACTGTACATTTGACTGTACAAACATATTAGACTGGACACAACACCCCACCTCCCCCAAGGCCACCCTTTTTTCCTGAAACGACAAGAAAACAAAAAATTAGTGCAGTTACTGTATGTGCGTACTGTATTATGGCATTTTGTGATATGTAGTACTACTTTAGATGGCTGGTGCTGCTTTCTCTGAAAAGAAAAAAAATGACTAGTTACTACTGTACTACTAGTCTACTATGTACTGGAACTACTGTATACTCTGACTACTGTTAAATACTACTGTATGTAACCTGATGGCTGGTGCTGCTCTCTCTGTAAAGAAAAAACTGTAACTACTGTACTGTATACTCTGACTATTGGGAAAGAAAAAATCTGTGCCATACTTATCTGTATCATACTGTACTTACAATACTACTGCACAGTACTACTTTCCTGATGCTTGCCCATTACGCGCGATCACAATGGGCAACATAGTGGCAATATGGCCTATATATTTATTGCAGCGTTCCACGATGAGTACATCGTTCCAAAAACTCATTATGCCTTTCAACAACTCGTCCTTTTTGGAGGGTTTCACCACTTTCCGGATATGGTCCTTCAGCTGATGCCAGACCATTTCGATCGGATTGAAATCTGGTGATCTGTCATTTTAAAAAAAGGACAATTAGTTTTAGAGATACAGTACACAGTAAAAACAGTGGGGAAAAAAATGAGACACGGTCTACTGCACTTAATCCGCTGCCGTCTTCACCCAGTTGATACCGCGCTCAAGGATATGCGCTGTTAACGCGGTGTGGTTCGGATCGTTGTCCTGGTAGAAGCGGTGACCATTCGGGAACAATGTTGTCTTGGAAGAAAGCTTTATTCATTATTCCTATAGCAAGAAAAGAAAAGTGCTCAAAAAACTGCACAATAGTACAGTGCAGTGCATACAGTAAGGTTACACTAGTAAAGTACAGTGCATAAGGCTACATTATATTTGATATATTTTACCTTTAAAGATGACAATGCATCCTGGTCCACGCCTAGAGATGGCACCCCCCACATGCAGCTTCATGGGGTGTTTTGGCCGCGGCTTCAAAGATATGTGGCCTTTTTTGTGGAATGCAAAGCTTGCAAATCTCTCCAGCGACACAGTAGACTCATCAGTGAAGATGCAATCCTGGAAAGTCTCCCCACTGTCGATCCATGCCTGGGCCTGGACCACTCTTTTGATTTTGTTTGCATCCCGTATCATGGGGTACGCTCTGTAATGACACGGAATAAATAATTTTAGCGGTACAGTACAGTTTCCTAAACAACACTTTTACCTCCTGTACTGTCCAGTACTAACCTAAAACGTCCATATTTCCATCCAATGCTGCGTCTCATCTTCTTTATGCTGGTCTCGGATACAGCGAGATTGTGATTTTCCTGCAGAGTGTATTTGACCCTTAATGCACTCCTCTCATCATTCTCCTCACTTATTTTGTCCACCAGAAGAGTTGTCTCCCTACAATGTAAAGAAAAACATTCCGGTAAGTTAAAAAATTAGAGACAGTAGATCAAGAGGATACAATATATTGTTCTATTAATACAGTATGCAGCAATATAAAACTGTTGAAATAAAAAATATAAATATACAAAATATATATACTGTTGTAATATAAATATACAAAATATATACACTGTTGTAATATAAATATAAATATACAAAATATATACTGTTGTAATATAAATATAAATATACAAAATATATAAACTGTTGTAATATAAATATAAATATACAAAATATATACACTGTTGTAATATAAATATAAATATACATAATATATACACTGTTGTAATATAAATATACAAAATATATACAATGTTGTAATATAAATATAAATATACAAAATATATATACTGTTGTAATATAAATATAGATATACGAAATATATACACGGTTGTACTATAAATATACAAAACATATATACTGTTGTGATATAAAACAAAAATATTAGATATAGTACTGAAGATGTACAGTACATTTTTGGATCAATTTATTTTATCAAAGTTTTATAAATATAAATATACAAAGTATATATACTGTTGTAATATAAATATAAATATACAAAATATATATACTGTACTGATATAAATATAAATATACAAAATATATATACTGTTGTAATATAAATCAACAGAAATAACAAAAATATTAGATTTAAATTGAAATTAAATTTTTTTTTAGGTTGTATAAATATACTTACGCGTTAGTTACCCTTGGTGCCCTTTTGCGGTCTCTGTTTTTTCCGTGTGCATGATAGCTCACGGTGGCTGCTGGCACAACGATGCCAGAAGTAGCTAACCAGCGTTGGATAGCAGCAATTCGGTGTCCGCTCGTGTACAGGTCCTTAATTCGGATGCTGAGTTCCTTGGAATTCTTTTTAACAACCATTGCTGCGAGTTGAAAGAAATACAAACACAAGAATGTATATTCGATGTTTAGTCGATGTGTATTCAATGTGCAGTGAATCCACAAAATAGATGGTGTATTTATACGGTAATGACTCACATTAGAGTACACCCACTTTCAACACCTGTACCTGGTCGCCATGCATAAAAGGTTACACACTTTGCATAGCCCACCACTCGATGATCTTTATCTGAACTTGCCCTTGTCCAGATACTGCATTGTGCCACCTGCTTCCATGGAGCAACCCCGATCCTACGGACGCAGGAACCCACTCGCGTCTGCCATGCCTGTCAAGCAGAAAAAGCAAAAGGCGGTTGCCGTTTCCACGCCAAGGCAAAAGCGACAGGCTAAGGCCAATAAAGAAAATCTTCTGCTGACTCCAAAGGCTAAGGGTTTTCATAGACGTCAGCCTTATTATGTCAAGAAGATATACGGTGATGTACTCTCGACGCAAAACGATTGGCAGCCAACCCATCGAACCCGCAGACCACTTCCTCACATACGCTTCGACGACTCTGCCGCCGCTGTCCCGGAAAACTTCAGCCTGTCTTCTCCACCCCTCGTCCTCGATTCTGCCGCCGCCCTCCCGGAAACCCACAGGCCATCTTCTCCAGTTCTATCTGACGACGCTGCCTCTGAAATCCACGGGTCACTTTCTCCTTTGCTCTTAGACGACTCTGCTTCTCTCCCGGAAATCAAAAGGTCACTTTCTCCATCCCTCTTCGACGACGCTGCTGCTTCTCCTCTACCGGATATACACAGGTCACCTCCTCCACTCTTCTTCGACGTCGCTGCCGCTTCTCTCCATGGAACCCCCATCTCATCCTCCATTGCACCCATTCACCCAGATGTTCACACGCCATGCACAAGAAGCAGCTCGTTAGACCGGATGCTGAATGGGATAAATGTGGATCTCCCCGAGAATTCTATTGTACTAGCAAAGATAGATCTGCTTCTGGAGACAATGCTAAATGTGAAGCAACGGATGCTACATATGGATCAACGGATGATACATATGGATCAACGGATGATACATATGGATCAACAGATGGATCGACGGATGGAGAAGATAGAGGCTGAAATAGTGGGCATACATTATTTGCTTGGTGTTAATGCCCCTATTTCCCCGACGCTGGAGCAGGGGGGTGACATGGATGTGATGAATGGGACCTTCAACCCCCTTCCATCACCAAGCACACCCCCTCCACCAGAAGATGTAGTGTACATGTATGCCGTTGAGGAGGATATGACAACCCCGTCAAGACCACGGCAGGAGACAACACGACGACCAAGACCGGAGGAAAGCTTCCTCCCAGACAAGCTTCCATCGCACGTCGCCTCAAGCACACCCGCTCCCAAAAGACCTACATTCGCTCGCATCGATACGGTGCCCGACATCACCCTGTGCAATCTGCCAACGGTGCTCAGGGAGAAGTATAGGGTGAAGAGTGCTGGTGCACCCCACCAGTATTCCTTGTTACTTTTTAAGCACCATGTTCCCTACTCGTTGTACTGCGACTGGGCCTTCAAAGTGAACTACGAAGGAAATCGCGTTAAAATGGCGCTTCCTGCCAATTTAAGAAAGAACATTCTGGATGAAATGCAGAGCTTTTATCCAATTACAGATACTGTAATGAAAGGCGTTCGAGACTGCATTAATGGCGTTTTGCGCCATGCAAGGAATCGGCCACGGACGGACAATGTGGAGGACTTTCTGTAAGACCATACTATTGTGCTGAACTGTATTTTACTCTACATGAATTGACCTGCTGTACTTAAATAAAGGAGATGTTGTTGTGTGTTTTTTTACTTATATTTATACAGAAAACACACAGGACCTGCACAATTACAGTCCCTGGGGGCCACAAACAATCAAGGTTTTCAAGGTTGTCCTGAAAACCTGCCCTGTTTGCTGCCCTCGAGGACTGTAGTGGTGCAGGTCTGACTGACAGTTTTGCACACCATCCCACTGTACTGTATATGTTTCTTTAATAAAGGAGATGTTTCGTTTGTATACTCTATTTTATGAATATTTTTTTTTTTTGTAATCACAGGTAAGACCATACTGTTGTGCTGAACTGTATTGTACTCTACATGTTTTGACCTGCTGTACTTAAATAAAGGAGAGGTTGTTGTGTTTTTATTTACTTGTATTTATACAGAAAACACACAGGACATGCACAATTCCAGTCCCTGGGGGCCGCAAAAAGGCACGGTTTTCAAAGGTTACCCTGTAAACCCGCCATGTTTGCTGCCCTCAAGGACTGTACTGGTGCAGACTGTTTTGCACACCATCCCACTGTACAGTATATGTTTTGACTTGTCGTTCTTTAATAAAGGAGATGTTGCGTTTTGCTTATTTTTTTAATAAAGAATTTGTTTTTAAAACATGTGACTGTAAACCATACTGACTGACATAAATGTTTTCACAAATGTAGCAGTAAACCATACACCTATTGATGTTTTGAATTGCTGTGCACTTAAAATGTTTCTACATTGTACAGTATTTGTAAAGAAATGTTTTTGTACTTACTCCACCTAAGAACATGTCGATTTGTTTAACATTGTTCAATTTGCTCCTTTGCTACTGTAACAAAATACAGTGTTTCTAAAATGTCGAGGCATACTGCACTGTATACTGTAGGCATGCTCAGTATGAGTATTAAAAAAAATAGAAGACACAAACTGTACTGTACTGTATGTACTGGCACTATACTGAAGAAGACACATAATGTATGTGATACATGTAGAATAAATGCATAGTTTTTATTTTTTCGGGTTTATTACACAGTATACTGTACTGTATATAAAAAAGTATTGTACAGTATACTGTACGGCCGGAAAACATCAGCATACTGTTTCAGGTGCAGTATTACAGTATTCTATCCTAATCAATAACTACGGCCGCTAAACTGTAGACTCCGGTACGTGGTTTTTTAAATCCGATTCAGCAGGCATTGTTACACAAAGCGATATTATCCATCGAAATCCCTCCGTTAGCCGTTTTCTTTTCTGAGGAAAAACAAAAAGAAAGGTTGTACTGTAATGGTCTGCCCCCTAAAGAAGTTCCCAGCCAGTCCACCAATAATTTTCTTGGGGGGCGTCTCCTGTTCACATGTGCATGCGCCTACTGTGTAATGACATGCATATGCGTTTCAAGAAGGTTCCAATGCACACGCGCCTAGCGTTCCACCAATTGTTCAGTATCTGCAGCACAGTACTGGAGAAGCCGCTCAGCCAATAATATTGCTTACAGGAGAATCGCTTGACTTTTGAATCGCACCGATAGTAATACTGTATTATCAAAATAAAAAAAACACATAAAATACTCACCATAGAATTTCCCATTCAGCTGGCGCCGGTGCTGGGCCACTGCCAGTCCAGCGTTCTTGATCATCCACGTCGATAGTTTGCAGCGGGACTAGTCCACCTGTAGTCAGCTGATGAGGCTGGAAATTGCTTAGTTACATGCAAGCTTGATCGAAACTGCACGCGAAATCCGGCTCAGGCTCAGGGTTGTCACTGATGGTGGGACCGTCATTGGAAGCCGGTGCTGGTGCATTGCTTGGCAGCGACTGTCGTTTCTTAGTTGGTTTTAACACGACCCTTAGCCTTTTGCCGTCATCATGATCATAGATACAGGAAAAAGCCGGTGATACACACCAATACTCTCCAACAAATTGTAGCTCAATACGATAAAAACAGGGATCGCTACATAACTTTTTCCTTATTGCATGCTTCCACGTATGAGGAGCTGGCGAAAATTTGTAAAAGTCATAGTTTTTGACAAAATACTGATAAATTTGAACAACTGTTGCCATCTTATCCTCTGTTGCATTAATCGCGGCCCATATCAAATACGCATAACTTCTGTCGGGTTTTTGGAAAGCGGGCTGCACTTGAACACTCATGGCGGGCGGGTCTCTGGAGAATACTGTAACCGAAACTGGTCTTTGTCTTTCTTTAATATGAAAAGCCTAAATTGATAAATTTTTGCAACCTCTTCCTTCAGTCTCAAGGCCAAGTTACAATAGCACACTGTGGTATCTTTTTTAAACGAAACACGTGCAAGTCGACACATTACTGAAATGCATGCGCATTACAATTCATGAATATCTGCCATCTGGCGGACACGCGAAGAATTGCAACCTATTAAATCCGAACCATTCTCAATAAACGCAACAAGCGCGCGTCAGCCGCGCATGACCCGTGGCTGGGAATGCAAAATGAACGCAGCATGCGCCAGGTGAAGAGCGTCGCATCCCTGAAAAAGCCAAGGAAAAACCGGCGATGTGTTAGACTCAGATGTGCCGCAGCAGTAAAAGGGAGAATATAGATCCCATTGTTAAAAATAGATTAAATGATATCATACTGTTTGCCAGGTATTAGCCGCAGCTATATACTGCAAAAGAGATTTAAAGTGATAGTATTGCCATATCGTTCCTATCCTTGTTCTGAATAGTATAAAGATCCTTCTTGTTAAAATGTATTTCTTTCTCTTAAACGGTCTTTGATGGATAGAGAATGAGTAATAAATATCTCACACTCATCTATAAAGGTGAAAACCATATGCACAGAATATATACACAGTAAAAAGGGGTGTTTTAAGCAAACAGATCTACAGGAATGCTGTGTAGGCAAAACCTTCATTTAAACCCTATGGTGTAAGGGTTCCCAACAGATTTATCCACTTTGCTTCAGACTTTAATAGTGCTTTGTCTAAATCTCCTTTCCTTATTCCCAAGGAGATTTGATTGATTCCCTGGAAAGTGAGGCACAATGTATTTCCTCCATGTACTGCGTTAATATGTCTTGCAATGGGGGTGTCATGCTGATTTCTGATTGTAGTCATATGTTCAAGGATTCTCCTTCTAAATTGTCTTAAGTTTTCCCAACATATTTGACACTGCACCAACATGTTACCAAATATATTATCCCGATTGATTTACAGTTGGTACATTTCTTAATCTGGTAAGATTTAGATCCATCCCAATTTGTATAATTTGCAGGCCCCACAGCGGAAAGTTCCCACTGTTTAGGTCTTCAACATGTTTCCTTCTGTGGACCTTGGAAATGACTATGTACCAGGGTATCAGCTAGGTTTTGAGGTCGTCTGTAGGTGATGGATGGCGTGGGCTGTAATACTTTCCTTAAATCCTTATCCTCTAGGAGGATATGCCAGTGTGCCATAAGAGCTTCCTAATTTCACACCATTGTTTATTATATGTGCCGATTATTCTAATCAAACCTTTTTCAGATTTTGTATTGGTGTTCTCATACAGTAAAGTTGTACATTCTGTTTGTTTAGCTCTTTTATACATTACGCATTATCCATGCAACTTCTGGTATAACCCCTATTCATAAACTACGACGCATAATTGCTGATTGTTCTTCATAGTTGGCTAAGTTAGAGCAATTGCGTCTAGCCCTCAAAAATTGCCCTGTTGGTATGCCCTGTATCAAGGGTTTAGGGTGGTGGCTGCTTGCCAGTAAGGGGTTATTTGTGAATTTTTTTTTAGTTTGAACAGATGTTTGAATTAAACCATCATTGTCCTTGTTGATTTCCAAGTCTAGAAAGACGATCTTTTTGGAATTGATCTCACTTGTCAATTTCAAATTGAAGTTGTTATTGTTAAGGACTTTCACAAAGGTTTGGAACTGTAATTCTGTTCCATTCCACAACACCAGCACATTGTCAATATAGTGTGACCATAATTCTATGTACTGTGTGTGGAAAGACATCTCTTGACTGAAAACATGTATTTTTTCCCACCACCCTAAACAGATATTTGCAAAGGTTGTCACACAGGTGGTGCCCATGGCTGTCCCCTGTAGTTGGTGATAGTATTTATTGTGAAAAAGAAAATAATAATGGGATAATACATATTGAAGCAATTCCATGATAAAAATGTTGTGATTTGCAAATTCTAATCCTTTGGTTTTCAAAAAGTAGGATACAGACGCCAGACCCACTGGATGTTGGATGCTGGTGTACAGAGACTCCACATCCAGCGATGCCAGGTAGGTATTCGACCAATATCTGTATGCCATCCAACTTTTTGAGCACGTCTGTAGCGTCTTTTGTGTAAGACGGCAGGCTGGTGACAAATTCCCTCAGCACCATATCAAGGTACACGCTTGCGTGTTCTGATAGGGAAATTTATTCCTGACATTATTGGTCTGCCTGGAGAATTTTTTGCATTTTTGTGAAGTTTTGGAATGCTGTAAAAGGTAAGTATTGTAGGGTGTTACACCAGTATATATTTGTACTCCTGTTCAGAGATAACTTTATTGAGAAAAGGTTTATGTCAGAATGAAACACGCGTAGTAATGACGTCACGGTCAAATTTCTCATAGCGCCACGGTAGTACTCTGTTGCAAACGCTCAGTATTTTGGAATAGCCTAGTAAGTTTAAACTATGATGTGGGCCCACGAGGCACCCACTAGCAGGGAGGCTTAGCGCAAGGTTTATTTCAGCCATGCGTGCACACACGCCATATGAACCTCTCTGCTAACAGGTACTGGCTTTCCTCCCCTTCCCCCCCTTGCTTCGGTGGGTTATACTTACAAGGGCAAGTAAGGGTGCATACTTTGCCATCAGTGACCAGACTATTGAGACAAAGTATCCACATCTGATTGAGCGCGATGGCAGTACTATGTTACAACCGTTTGTAAATTGCTGGCGAGCTGAACAAGTGTGAATTATGATTTAGACCTTTGGCGTAACCATTGGCAGGTGGATTCATTGTGAGGTTTATGTTAACCACGCATGTAGTAACGCTATATGACTCACCCTGCTAGTAGCCTTCCCCTCCCCTCCTGTTTTGGAGTTACGTTGGAAAGGGGGATGCATTTTGCTACCAGCATATATATCAACTTGGTAATGTACACACTTAGGGCCTCATTCAGAGAGGGTTGATAAAAATTATCGACAGGGCATTTAAAATGCCATTTTTTTGGGTGCTGCTATCACGGAATTCAGAAAGGCTTGATTACCAGTGAGAGCAAAATTCCCAAAATGGGTGAGTTGCTGCCAGCGAGAGCCTCGAGCCTCTGAAAAGGCCTAAACTGGTGATTCATTTCTGCTGCAGAGAGATCGGCTCTGAGAGAGCCGCCTCTCCCAGCTGAAATGTCGCCCGAAAATTATTTATTTAAATATACATTTCTTTCATAGTGTAGATGTGCAGGGGGTCTCCGGAGCTCAACCGCATTGGTTTCAGGTCCAGGGACCCCCTGCTTCCTGAGATACAGGCCCCTTTATGGGGTGCCGGTATCTCCTATGCAAGGAAATGTCCCGGTCACGTGACGTGGGACATTTCAATGCCGAGGGATACCGGCACACCCAAAAGGTGTCTGTATCTCGGGAAGCAGGAGGTCCCCGGACATAAAACCAACGTGGTTCAGCTCCATAGACCCCCTGCACATCTTCACTATGAAAGAAATGTATATTAATAAATATTGTAATAAACATCAATACATGCCCCCCCCTCCGCCCAAACCCATACAGTACAGTAATGGGCAAAATAACTATTATCCAGATATGGATAATAGATTATTTGCCCATTATTAAACACTGCATTAGCATACAAAACTAAAGTAAATAAATACAGTTATACTTACCACAACAGCAGGTCCCTCTGTCCTCCATAGCAAGGAAGCATATATACATAATAAAGACATTCTAATGGCCCCTAACCCCTTAATCACCTTAGCGGTTACTAACCGCTACAGTCATTAAGGGGTTAACACACCCTTACCCGATATAAACCCGTGAGGCCTAAGCACCCACCCTGACTGACTATACCCACCCTATACCCATGAGACAACATCGGTTGGGATCTACCATGGGGCTTTTTGGATTACAACAAGAAGATAGAAGATAAAGAAGATCAAGAAATGGTGACAGATGAAGATAGAAGAAGGTGATTAAAGAAAGAAAATTTGGGTACCTGATCCGGATCTTCATGGCGGATGGTATTGGATGCTGTTGGAGGGCTTCAAGGTACGTGAGCTTCCTGTTACCCCGGGAGTCGGAGGGCTACCGCTTGTAATGGTAAGTAATATATTGAATGTTTGTAAATGTCTCATTTTACAGGTTTATTCTTTGGATGTGTTTTTTGATTTTTTGGGGGAGGCACATTGACTGATAATATATTAATCTGTACCACTTAGGGTACAGATTAATACATTATTATGACGATATTTGGTTGGCATTTCTGACTTTGTATTGCTGTTGCTTTTTTTCATTTCAGTTTATTATGTGGATGTGATTTTTTGTTTTTTCATGCTTAATGCTAATAAAAGGTTTGCAATTGGTGTTCGTTTGTAGTTAATGTTATATTATGTTAGCTAATTGGTTAATGGTTTAATTAATTCATTGTTGTTGTTGTTATTGCTTGTATTGATTGGATTAGCTGGCAACTGTTTTTATTTAGTGAAGTGTGGTTTTTTGGAGTTTAGTTATGTTTTATTATTGTGTGTCTTGTGTATTAATGTATTGTAATTATGGTGCCCATTGAGTGCTATAGAGGCTTATCATGCCCATATTATTATTATATGGGTATGATGTACCACTATAATACTCAAAGGGTACAGGATGGGTATAGTCAGTCCGGGGTGGGTGATTAGGCTTCACGGATGGGTGAAGGGGGTATTAGCCCTAAGGATTTGTGTCTAGGCCTTGCGGGTGGGTAGCGGTTGGGTTAACCCTTTTATTATCTTAGCGGTATTAACCACTAAGGTAATGAAATGGTTAAGTCCCCCGCAACACCCCAGCAAGGCCTAAACAGCCACTAAGAGCCAAATTCCCCCTTCACCCATCCTCGCTAGCCACAGTAAGCCTGGCATGGGTGTTTAACCCCTTCATTGCCTTAACAGTTAGCCGCTAAGGTAATGAAATTGCTGTAAATGCATTTTTCCTGCATCGGATGCATGCCGGGGGGGTCCGGAGCTTATATTAATGGCTATCAGCTCCAGATTCCCCTGGCATCAATCCGAGGCAGGAAAATGGCCTGATTTCTTCTAAGTCCCGACACATCGCAGCTCATCAAGGCCATCTCCCCACCAATTTACCTAAACTTTGAGGTGAATTGGATTTGGGGAGAAGATCGCCTTTTAGGGCTGCGATAGGCCAAAACAGCTGACTTGCGGGTATCTTAATCGCGTGAGTTTATGATCCTCCCGAAAATGGTCGATAAGTGGCTGATCGCCGCTCAATTGGCGATTTTCTTTTGATCATAAAATTTTGCGTCGATACAGGCCATTATCGAGCACCTCTGAAAGCACTATCGAGGCTTTCTGAATACGAGTAGCCATTTTGGTCGATAAGTGCTCGATAAGGGCCTTATCGAGCCTTTCTGAATGAGGTCCTTAGTGTTCATGAGTGAACTACTATGATTATACAAATAGCAGTGTAACTCATTCCTGAGAAGGTATATTGGATCAATTCATGGGGTAACCATACTTGCTTTGATTTAAGTACCTTACGGGGTATACGGATAGAATCACTATACCAAGCTGGCATAAGGCCAGTCTCCAAATATAAGTATATAGATCTAGTTGGTGATTAATCAGCAAGTATTCGGACAACTAGACTGTGAGATCTATGCAGTAAGCGCCGAAAAACTGCAATCGCCAAGAGATGCCGATAGGCCTTTTATTGGCGATTTGCACTCGCAGTATTCAGTAAGGGCCAAATCCATGCCGATCCCTGCCGAATCACTGCGAAAGCAAAAATGCCGATGAGCCTGTGCCGAAACAGCCTAGCAAGTACCAGGGAGTCTGTCGTGCTCTTCGGTGGATTACACAGGTCTAGAAGGTTATCAGACACTGGAGTAGGTATGAGGGAGCTAAGCAGGGCCATGGAATTGACCGGTGCAGGAGGAAATAGTATTACATCACCTGCTCCTCCGGTCTGGGATCCACTCTCCTTGCCTACTCCTGCGTGCCGCCGTCAGGGACGTTCAGGGAAATGGAAGAAGTTCGGCGCAACTGCGCATGTCTGAAATGAAGCTCCCGGATGTACTGCACCGACACACTTTATTCGAGCAAATACCCAGTATGTACCTGGCAGATACCTGGAATGCGCCGCTCCTCACCTCTAACAAGCCCCGTTGCATTTGCCTTCCCAGCCTGGGTTCATGCCTGGCTGACGGGCGGCTGATCTGTTAAATGATAATGATTAGGATTTAATAGGCTGCAATGCTTCGCGTGTCTACCAGATGGCATAAATTCATGAATTGTAATGCAGTATATATATATATACTGTGCAGTATTGCAGCCAGCGGGAATAAAATGCTTCAATCCCTGCCTGGAAAATAACCCAATGCACTCGGGCAGAAAACAGTCACAAACCTCAATACACCCGGGTATACCCGAATTCGTGGGACTAGCCGAGCTCGAATAAAGTGTGTCGCCAGTGTATCTTCAAAAAACTTTATTGTGCACACCAGGGCTGCACCAACCTTAAGGGTGAAACGCGTTGAGGGGGAGACGTTGGTGCAGCCCTGGTGTGTGCATAATAAAGTTTTTTGAAAATACATCCGGGAGCTTCATTTCAGACATGCACAGTTGCGCCGAACTTCTTCCATTTCCCGAAACAGCCTGGCTCCTGATAACCTGCCGATAGGCCTTTTCTGCTGATAGGTGTTTGCAGCAGAGAGAGACCAGCCGCTCTCTCAGCGCAAACATCGGCAAAATATAAAGTATTTATAAACAACTTTTACTGAAAGTGTACATGTGCAGGGGGTCTCCGGAGCTGAACCGTATTGGTTTCAGGTCCGGGGACCCCCTGCTTCCCGAGATACAGGCCCCTTTATGAGGTGCCGGTATCCCTCTGCATTGAAAGGTCCCGATCACGTGACCGCGGAATGTAAACAAAGCAGAGTTATACCGGCACCCCCTAAAGGGGCCTGTATCTTGGGAAGCAGGGGGTCCCCGGACCTATAACAAAAGCGGTTCATCTACAGAGACCCTCTGCACATCTACACTATCAGTAAAACACACATATCAATAAACACTCGTTCCTTATATATGCGGCTATGTGCTACGGTAACGAAGCAGCATGAATGTATTTTTAATAATAGTGTACTGTGAGCAGGGGGTCCCCTGAGCTGAACCGGGTTTCTTTGTGGACCAGGGACCCCCTGCTTCCCGAGTTACAGGCCCCGGTATGTGTCATCGTGTGGCAGTGACGCCGCCATCTTTATAGCGTCCCATTCGCGCCGTGTCTGCTATAAATATGGCGGCGACACTGTAAACGATGCCCCAAACCAGGGCCTGTAACTCGGGAAGCAGGAGGTCTCTGAGCCACAAATCAATGTGGTTCAGCTCAGGGGACACCTTGCTTCCGCACATTATTATTAAAATACATAAATGCAGCTTTATTACCATAGCATATAGCTGCTAAGGCAATGAAGGGGTTAAAGCAGAATAGCATGTTTATTGGGGACCTTTGCCCCCAATAAACATAGTAATAATTGACATACACCCCCTGTGTATTTAAAATACGTAAACAACAATAAATACATTAAATACATATAGCACTCACCCATTTCCGGCTGCCACGATGAAGGCCATCCTCATCTTCATCCTGCCCATGCCCCCTCTGCTGCTCAAAAACAGACACAAGAATGAAAACATCCAATGTAATGTCCCATAACCCCTTAATCACCATAGCGGTTATTAACTGCTACAGTCATTAAGGGGTTAACCCACCCTCACCCACCACTCGGGACTCCTACATACCCTCCCACACTAACCCCCCCACCCGAAATATATCTAAATAAATAAATAAATGAATATAAATAAATAAATATATATATATATATATATATATATATATATATATATATATATATATATATATATATATATGTATGTATGTATGTATGTATGTATATATATATATATATATATATTATATATATATATATATCATATATATATATATATATATATATATATATATATATATATATATATATATATATATATATAACCCCAACAACCCCTATAACCCCTAACATACACATATATGCACATCAGCCCCACACTAAATAAATAAATAAATAAATAAATAAATATATAAATGAATATAAATAAATTAATATATATATATATAGATATATAGATAGATATATATAACCCCAACAACCCCTATAACCCCTAACATACACATATATGCACATCCATGATACTATAGGCCGGCGGGGGCCCACGGGTGTTACTCGCAGGCCTGCAGTACCAATTATGTGCCCCCCCAAATTAATGTCAAAACACATACATACTTATGTAAACCCCCCCCCCCCTTAACACATACAGTATAGTAATGGCCACAATTACTATTATCCACAAATGGATAATAGTGAATGTGCCCATTTTAAATACATAAACACCAATCAATACATTAAATACATATAGTACTCACCCATGTCCGGCTGCTACGATGAAGGCCATCCTCCTCTTCATCCTGCCCTTGCCCCCTCTGCTGCTCCAAAACAGACACAAGAATGAAAACATCCAATGTAATGTCCCCTAACCCCTTAATCACCATAGCGGTTATTAACCGCTACAGTCATTAAGGGGTTAACCCACCCTCACCCACCACTCGGGATGCCTACATACCCTCCCACACTAACCCCCCACCCCGTGAGGCCTAACCACCCTCGCCCACTACCCACAAGGGAGGCCTACCCACATAACGTTGGGGAAAATACCCCCCCCCACCCACAGTACCCACAATAGAAACAATACACAGCCCCACAATAAGCATCATTCTATTTATTAAATATATTACCCACCCCCTGTGCCCCCCCATAAATACATGATTTAACCTTTTACAAACAGGGTTCATAACACAGCCCCACGCGAGTCCCCGGTGGACTGGCGGGGCACCTGACAGACCTACAGGGTACCAGCAGCTCATATCAAACAGGTTCTGGAAGCCTTTTGGTGGGTCCCGAAAAGTGCCATGGCCCCCAGGTGGTCTCCTTGGGTCACTGTGGGCCACAATTGGGTCCCCACGGTAGGCCGTGGATGTCTTGGAGCCCCGGGTCAGACCCACGGGTGTTTGCGGGGCCTCGGGTGGTTCCCACGGGGTCTGGGGAACTCACGAGTGCTCACTACGGGTCCGCTGTGCCCCCACGGATGTGGGACCACTGCTTCATCCCCGCACCTATGGGTCCACAGTGCCCCCACGGATGTGGGACCACCGCTTCATCCCCACAGACTACGGGTCCGCGGTGCCTCTACAGATGTGAGGCCACGGCTTCATCCCCGCAGGTGTCACCCGTGGAACCACCAGCATGATACCCGTGAGATACTCGAGGAGACCGCAGGTGGTCTACAGAGGTCTCACGCAGAACCACGGAACAAACCCTGAATGTAAAAAAAATAAACCTGGCCTATAGATTCAATACATACACCCCCCCCCCAACACCTACAGTACAATAATGTGCAAAATAACTATTATCCAGATAGGGATAATAGATTATTTCCAATTATTAAATACATTAACTAGCATATTCAAATAAATTAAGTACTATTGACCTCATCAATAAGAAGCCCCCGTCGCCAGCAACATCCTGGTCTTTCGTTGCCCACAAAATACATAGCCAATACAAAGCCAATACATTGCAATTACATTCAGATATCAATTAACCCCTTAAACACCTTATCGGATAATAACCGCAAAGGTAATTAAGGGGCTAAGCCACACTGGCCCGATACCCACCCTTCACCAATTCATTTGTACAGTGGCTTCATCATGCAACTATATATATATATATATATATATATATATATATAGAGAGAGAGAGAGAGAGAGAGAGAGAGAGAGAGAGAGAGAGAGAGAGAGAGAGAGAGAGAGAGAGAGAGAGAGAGAGAGAGAGAGATACACACACATGATGAACCAATATACAAATAAATGTAGAAGGGTTATTAAAAACATGCTGTACTCCAAATAACACTTCTCCATACAGACACACTACAATAAAATCAATTTCCTTTAATAATCCTATCTGATCTTACAATCAAAATCCTCACATACCAATCAAAAACCTCAAATGACAATCAAAACATTGCATTTACATTGTATATATGATGCATACAATCTATGCACCATATACATTCTGCAAATGAATGTTAACAATAACATTCAAAACAAAAAACCAACACCTCCAAACAAGTATACTATTGTAACCAATCCAGTAAACATACATCAATTAGCATTCATTAATGACATCCCTAAACAATTAACATTCCATCCCTAACAATTAAACAATTAACTAATTCAAGCGTTGAACAGAACAAGTTATCCTGTGAAAAAATATAAGTACAAACAAGAATACAATATAGAAAAGCAAGCCTCACCCTGACCTAAAGTACACCATACAATAGCAACAATTACATCTATCTATTTTTAAAATACATTATACACACATTTAAGCATAGCAGCATAGCCAAATTAATTTAAAACACAGCAAAGCAAGCTTTTAAAACAACATCATTTCTTACCCTGTATGTATATATCGATCTAGACATACATACATACATACATACATACATACATACAGTGACAAGAAATGATATACCAAAAATAAAGAAATACACATGTTAGAAAAGCTTTTTAAAAAATTAACAAGTAAAATAAAATACATTTCTTTAGTTCACTTACCATTACTTGACCCACTCACTGACTCCCGTTGAACAGCTTACTCGAACCAATCCACGCACAGGAACCCATAAAATAAAAAAACATAAAATAATAAACATTCAAATAAAAATCCAACACAATCAACGGGTCTTCTATTTGTAATCCATCTTCATCTGTATTCTTCTTTCTTCTATCTGCTGCTCTCTTCTGGGGTATTCTTGTCTTCTACGGTCACGCCCTGGCCTTCTTCTTCTGTAGGAGGTCCTTCCTCCTTGGCGTCTTGCTTCAAAATGAGATGACATAGGCTTTTAAAGGCCTATGACGTCACATTTTCGTCATGGTTCCCATGGCCCTGATTGGGCTGTGAAAACCATGTGTTTTGGCCGGTGAAAAAAATGATGACATCACTTAAAGGCAATGAAAGCACAGCCAATCAGAATAGCTTTGCTTCAATTGCCTTTAAGATGACATCATTAAAAGAAACATGGCCGTCCTCACATGGTACGGTAGCCAATCAGAGCGTGGGAACTCCATCCCAACTCTGATTGGCTCTAGTATACCATGTGACAGAGGCTTGGGGAGAACGGATGTGACGTCATTGAAAGCCTGTCACATGGTACTAGAGCCAATCAGAGTAGGGACTCGCATGGGGCTGTGTTATGAACCCTGTTTGTAAAAGGATAAATCATGTATTTATGGGGGGGCACAGGGGGTGGGTAATGTATTTAATAAATAGAATGATTCTTATTGTGGGGCAGTGTATTGTTTTTATTGTGGGTACAGGGGGTGGGGGGGGGGTATTTTCCCCAACGGTATGTGGGTAGGCCTCCCTTGTGGGTAGTGGGTGAGGGTGGTTAGGCCTCACGGGGTGGGGGGTTAGTGTGGGAGGGTATGTTGGCATCCCGAGTGGTGGGTGAGGGTGGGTTAACCCCTTAATGACTGTAGCGGTTAATAACCGCTATGGTGATTAAGGGGTTAGGGGACATTACATTGGATGTTTTCAGTCTTGTGTCTGTTTTGTAGCAGCAGAGGGGGCATGGGTAGGATGAAGAGGAGGATGGCCTTCATCGTAGCAGCCGGACATGGGTGAGTACCTAATTTATTTAATGTATTGATTGGTGTTTATGTATTTAAAATGGGCACATTCACTATTATCCATTTGTGGATAATAGTCATTGTGGCCATTACTATACTGTATGTGTTAAGGGGGGGGGGGGTTACATAAGTATGTATGTGTTTTGACATTAATTTGGGGGGGCACATAATTGGTACTGCAGGCCTGTGGGTAACATCCGCATATATGTGTATGTTAGGGGTTTTAGGGGTTGTTGGGGTTATATATATATCTATATATCTATATAGATATATATATATTTATTTATTTATATTCATTTATTTATTTATTTATTTAGATATATTTATTTATTTAGTGTGGGGCTGCTGTGTGTGATTATTTTTTATTGTGGGTAGCGGGTGTGGGTGAAGGGGATATTAGCCACAGCAGTGGTTGTTTAGGGCTTGCGGGTGGGTAGCGGGAGGCCTTAACCCCTTCATGACCGTAGCGGTATTAACTTCTATGGTCGTGAAGGGGTTAAGTGCACCCGCAACCCCCCCGCAAGCCCTAAACAAATAACAAGGGCCAAATACCCCCTTCACCCACCCCCGCTACCCCCAATAAAGCTGGCACGGTGGGTTAACCCCTTCATTGCCTTAGCGGTTAGCCGCTAAGGTAATGAAGTGGGCTTTACATGCATTTTTCCTGCCTCGGATGCATGCCGGGGGGCTCCGGTGCTGATATTAATGGGTATCAGCTCCGGAGACCCCCGGCATCAATCCCAGGCAGCAAAAAGGCCTGATTTTTTGTAAGTGTCGACCTTGCCGATGCTTCTCCTCCACCAACTTGCCAACTTTAGTTGGCGGGCTGGATTGCCGAAAAACTCTCCATTCTGGAGTGCCGATCAGCATCAAAAAGCTGATCGGGGCTACCTGAATTCAGCTGAGTTCAAAAAGTGCCGATTAATGGCTTTTCGGCACCCGGCTGCCGATAAGCTTTTATCGGCAACAAAAATTGCGGATAATTCCCACTTATCGGCGCTTACTGAATCGGGAGGGCAAATTTGCTGAAAAAATGGCGATAATCAGCTTGTTGGCGCTTACTGCATGAGGCCCTGTGTCTCTTTATTCACATAATTTAGTCACATACACCCCAGTTCAATAGGGGTTAATTCCTTATCACTTTATTTATTATTTATTCACCTCATAGCACTGTATATTATTGCACTCGTTTTGGACACAAGGTTGTCCAATATTAATCTAGGAGAATCTCCCATGAGAAGCTGAGGTGCTATATAATTTCTACGAGCTTGTAATTATTGTACCATTGGCAGTAACCAATCACTGCCAGGTTTCTCAACGTAGTAAGCACTATGAGAGTTTGATTTTATATTTTTTCCCCATTTATGTTCTAATTGTAAATAAATATATTCTCTATTAGGTGTGGTGGTTAACACCACCTCTTTCCAGTATGTGTGATCAACTTTAAGAAGGTGGTGTGCATGGTATAACGGATATCCTTTCTCTTATATACCTTATCCCTACTGTACATGCACCCCCATTGTTCAGCTGAAGCCACTATTTTCTCTTATATATCTATATATAATAATAATAATAATAGCATGTTCTTGTATAGCGCAGCTAGTTTCACGTAGCGCTTTACAGAGACATTTTGCAGGCACAGGTCCCTGCCCCGTGGAGATTACAATCTATGTTTTTGGTGCCTGAGGCACAGGTAGATAAAGTGACTTGCCCAAGGTCACAAGGAGCCGACACCGGGATTTGAACCAGGCTCCCCTTTACTCACTGAGCCACTCCTTCTCATACATTCATATACATATATATATATATACACAACGCGGGAAGTGTTCGAACAACGGCCTATGCATGCATCTCTCTCTCTCTCTCTCTCTCTCCCAATCTCTCTCTCTCTCTCTCTCTCTCTCCCTCACCCTCTCACTCTCCCTCCCGTTATTCGAATACTTCACGCGTTGTATTCCTCGAAATACCCATGTAATGGCACGTGATTTCTTCCAACCTTCCCGCCTTAAGACGCAAATGCAGAAAATGGCATTTTAGTGTTAAACATTTTTAAACACTGAAATTGGCACAGTAGCAAGGTACTGTACACATTACAATTCATTCATTTCTGCCACGGATACGAAACAGAATCCATAAAATTCAAACAAAACAACAGCGATAAATACGAGTGCCTGGTGTGATTGGCCGCATTATAGTAGCGTGGAATACAGCAGAGCACACCAAAATGGCTATGTGATTTGTTCGAATAACGGCCGCTGCATCTGTTATATATATATATATATATATATATACATATATATATATATATATATATATATATTTTTTTTGCATACTGTCTTGATATGGAAGGATTACATTTGTTAGCTGTGCTTTCTAGTGGATCCTTTTGTCGATTTGTCTTGCATAACTTGAAATGTTTTCACTTATTACTTAGACCATGAAATCATATTGCCAACAAAGTGCTGTGAATACTTTTAAAAAAATGGAGCATTTCTGCAAACTACCACTTTATAAAATACACATTGCTGATGTTTGGGACCTTCAGTTTTGTTCTTTTGTAAGTGTGTTTATGTGTGTGTGAAGAATCAGAGAAATGTGTGTCTTTTCATAAGCATCTGTTATCAAAAAAGATTTCATTTGACCCCTTTCAGAAAGTGAGAGTAAATAGCACTGCAAATGGAAACAGATAAGGAACCAGTACTATATTCAGCATAGCACTGCTACAAGATGTAAAAACACATTACGTGATCTGCTAAAAATCTTCTGAAATATTAGAAAAGGGTTGTCTACATTTATCTGATCAAAGAGAATAAATTCGTTCAATTTAATCTCATGTATGCAGAGACAATTTATGTTGAAGTTAAAAAGGAAATGCATAAATCCGGTTAGTAGTCATTATCTTGCAGTGGAGCACTCAACTAGAGAAACAGCAACCTATCGTTCCACCCACACCTGTACTGGTACACTTACTGTATTTAATGTGTTTTTTGTAAGAGCATTAAAATAAAGGATTGCACTTTTTGTTTGCAAAAATAACATTAACCTAGAGAATGTATCATTAAACAACATTTAATATTTTTTCATGGAACTAATAAAGACACTACTGTACAATAAATGTATAATCTCACTATTATCCTATTTGCTATTATAGTAATATTGATACCCAATACCACTTATAGTACAGTGCCAAAACTTGTATGTTAATGAACTGTAGCTAAATCTGTTAATTTGAATTTCACAGAAGGGAAAAAACTAAGGAACGCTCTTTGTTGAAAATATACAGTATATTTGATTGCAATGCAAAATGTGGAATGCTGCACACCTATAAACATAAACAAAATTGATACAACTACCGGTGCTCCTGGTCCAGGGATATGTGTGGTCCAAAAAAAGCATAGATAAATGGAAGAAGAAAGGCACTACAGATTTAGATAAAGTTAATTTACTGCCAATTGATCAACGTTTTTCGGCCTCAGTACAGTAGGTCTTTTTCAAGAATGATTGGCATAATACAAAAAAGTCCCTATTTGATCCTCATGATTGCCATCATCTTCCCGCTCTGATCATCTCATCATGGTCGTCGCATCACTCCGGTCAAGCAGTTGTGTAATCCATGATCCACCCCTGAGCTCCATCTTCCCTTCTTATAGGTTGTGTAACATATTCTTGCATTGTCTCCGTGAGTGTATGATGTCACCACGCATTGCCGTCTGCGCCGAGCATGCAGCCTTCTCCTTCGTCCTCCTCTGTTGTTATTTTGTCGTTGCTACGGAACATAAGTATTTGACATCCTCACGTTTTGCCGTCCTTGCTTTGTGTCCCGATTCCTCTGCGTCTTCATCTGTTTATCTTTATCCATTGCTTGGCAACCATATTTTTGCTGTAAGGCAGGGTTGTGTTAATTGCTTGGAACATAACTATTAAAATGGCTGATACATTATCTAAACACCATGCTCATGTTCAAGTGACGCTTGTGCTCCCACGCACAAGCCAAGACAAGGAGGGAGACCCGATAGCAAGGTGGGGAAGCTGCAGGAGACACGAGATAGGAGAAAGTTGCCACGGAGCTGGGGAGCGGTACAAGCAGTCACGTGACCGCACTGCGTGCAGGAGAATGCACGCGCTCTCAGACACCACCACAAGGGTGTGAGGTATGCCAGTAGTAAGGAGCAAGGAGGGGTAGAGTCCAGAGCACATGGTCACTATAGAATTACTTCCTGGAGGACGTCCAGCCTCCTTAAAGGCATAGTGCCAATAACTGAAGAGTACAGCAATACTAAATACAAAGTAAGGGTTCTTTAGTTTAATGCTTTGGCCAAAGTATTGTAAGACTGCTACCATATCAAGGTAAACCCTATTCCGCAGGTTCTACACTACCCAAAAAACTAACCTCAGTAAAGAAAGGAGGAATGTCCCAGTCTTCCGGTAATCCAAAGGAGGTGAGTAAAGGTCCCAGAGGAAGTCCAGGCAGGAACAGCATATGATGGCAGGCACAAGAAGCATAGAGTACTGGGGTAGTACTTTGCAGGACCCAGGGCAGGTAGCAACTGACTGTTATTTAAAGGGCAGTGGCATCTGTTAGCAATGAGAGTCAGAGTGAGGCTTACTTCCTGCCAGGAGGATTTGCCAGAAAGCAAGATGGCGTTGCTTGGGTCAGAATGCTTGAAGTCACTTACTGTAGAGAAGACAAGGCAGGGGCGGAGCGGAGGCATGTCCTCTGCAGAAGCAGGGAAGGGTCTGGACACAGACAGACATCAGATAATCTTGACTCGCAGCTAGAGGGCGGTGATCAGAAATTCAACAGGTAAGGCAGGAACACGCCGCAGGGGGCGTGTTCCCCGATTCGTCACATTCAGATCTTCTTGGTCGAATAACATAGACTTATAAAACAATCCAGGTATCAACATATCCTTATAACCAAACGTTAATAAAGTGCTCTTTATATCTCCAAATATAAGCGTAGTGATGTTTAGAAATGAATAATGTGTAGCCATATCATCAATTTACTCTGAATGAAAGATACAATGAATATTATCAAAAATCCACAAAAAAACAAATATACAGACCCAAACTTCAGACAGATATCAACAGCATACTGTAGAACAAAAAGAATACCTGGGCACTCTCTAGCTGGGTCCTAGTGATAAGATAAAAGCTGGGTCCTAATGGTGATATATAAACAGATAGATACTACCTTCTTAAGGGGTATAATTACCCCTTAAGCTGAAGTCTTTTCCTGATGCTCAAACCCCTTTTCAGGATCTATCCAGGATCCTTAGTGCAAACAAAACATGAAAGAAAATAGGGGAGCATAGGGTGAGAGATATAAAATAAAGCCAATGCTCAAAATATGATAATAAAGACATGATATCATGCAGTGAGATGCTAATTAGCTAACTAGGTATTGTGGTACTGCAATGGGTTGAGGTGAGGTGTATGTTGAAGGAATACAATAGTGAACAGATTATTTTTTTGCCAACACGAATTTCTATACAGTAACTACTGAGAGAGGGTGGGAGAGGGGGTTTTGTGTTGGATACAAGCTGGTTTGTACATGAACACCGTACTATTATCTTACACATCCCCCCCCCTTCCTTTTTTCATTGCGGCAGTTCTGAAAATGAAAAGAAACAATAAATGCAGACATGGTTAGTTTGAGTGCCATACTGTACTTACAGTGCAGTAAAGTGCCTATATCATACTTACCTGTGCCTGATTAACAGAAATAAATGGTTAAAACAATAACAATATTTCAAAACAATAAAAATAAAAAAGAAAATGATTAAACGCATTAAACCATAAATCCATGTTTTTTTTTGTAAACGTTTGCACTACAGTAGAGTTTGGGAAAAGTCGTTCGCAAGAGGGTTGCCACTCCAAGCACGAGCCCTTGTATGCCTCAACAGGCCATTTATAGTGTCTCTCACAGCTCTCATAATTGTTGGGGTAACATGGAAATAACGCTCCACTTCATTCAAAATGGTATTTCTTATATTTGCTGGCAGAGCCTTCTATATTTTATTTCCTTCATAATTTATACTGTGGGTCCAACCGCTGTACATCTCAAAACTGATGTGGTGTTTAAATATTGACAGGGCAAATTTATGGGCTACACCAACACATCCGGTCTTGTATTTCTCTCGGGTGTGCTGGGTCAGGTCGGTCAAGATGATGTCTGGCAGCGTTACAATCCTGGGTGCTGGTGTACTTCTGGCAGCGGTCGAGGGTAGGCGGTTGGGAGGATGCTTTCCTCCTGTTGTGGCCTTACCGGGGTTGTCATCTCATCCTCAAAGGCATACAGATGATCTGCTGACAGATGGGGTGAGCGTGGGGGGCTTGGTGAGGGAAGCGTGAAGGTCACATCATGCAGGCCACCCTCTGCTCCTGCGTCGGACATACAGGGACCGGGACAGGAACTCGCAGGAAAGAATACATCCCCACAATCTTCCTTTCCATCTTCTCCATGTTCCTTTCCATCTTCTCCATGTTCCTTTCCATCTTCTCCATGTTACTTTCCATTTTCTCCATGCGCATATCCATACTCAACATTGTCTCCAAAAGAAGATCAACCTTTTGCTCCATGCTGTAGACATCTGCATAGGTGGATGGTGGAGGAGGTGACCAGGGGGTTGCCAGGAGAACAGCATCGAGGATGGTTGGTGGAGCAGGTGACCAGGGGGTTGCCAGGAGAGCAACCTCAATGATGGGTTGTGGAGCAGGTCATCAGGGGGTTGCCAGGAGAGCAGCCTCAATGATGGGTTGTGGAGCAGGTCGGCAGGGGGTTGACAGGAGAGCAGCCTCAATGATGGGTTGTGGAGCAGGTCGGCAGGGGGTTGACAGGAGAGCAGCAGCATCGAGGATGGGTTGTGGAGCAGGTGAGCGGGGGGGGTGCAAGGAGAGTATTGGGACTCCACTTGACTTGCACTGTGCTAAGGGCACTGAAATTCATCTTTACATAATAAGGCCCAGTGGTCTTAACCTTTGGAGCCTTCAGAACATTTTCTTTATTCTGCTTTGGTTTTCGCTTAGGTTTAGACTGGGAATCAGCTTCCGCCTTTCGCTTGGCCAGCACTGCAGAAGAAAGCTGCTTCCTGCATCCGTAGAATCGGGGGTGATCCATGGAAACAGAAGGACGAATGCACAATGCAGTATCTGGACAAGAGCAAGTTCAGATAGAGATCAGTGTGTGAGAGTCTATGTAATTTTCTCACCCTTTATTTGAAAAATTTCGTGGGCATGGACACGAGGTGTTTAAAGTGCGCGTACTGTGTTCTAAACCTGTCGAGTGACGTTGAGGCACATTAAATTAAAGTATAAATACACCATCCATTTTGTGTATTCAATGCACATTCAATACACATCGAATTCACATCGAATTGCTCTGTGTGTGCTCGCATTTCTTTTCTAACAGCAGCGATGCCAAAGAAAAGGATTTCAAAAGATCTCAGCTTGAGAATAAAGGATATGTACCAGAATGGACACGGCATTTTACAGATCCAACGCTGGTTACTTGCTTCAGGCTTTGTTTTAGCAAAAAGCACTGTTAGTTATCATGCGCATGGGAAGGCCAAAAACGTCAAAAGAAATCCGACCGTCACTACTGAGTAAGTACAGTACTACTTGTCACGCATGTATGCCCGCAAACCTGGCAAGACCCCAATACTGAGGTGGGAACAGTATTACCACACACCCACAGCAGTGAGGGCGAGCCCGGAGTGTGGTATTGCGTTGCTGGGCCTGTTGGAAGATAGTTAGTAATACTTGCAATGCCTTTGTGGAATTACGTAAGAATAGTGGTGTCCGTGCGCCAGAGTGTAGGGTTCCAGAAAACAGAGTAGTCAAGTTCGTAAGCCAAGTCCAGGGGTTACAGAGGTCAGCAAGGTAGAGTTCGTAAGCAGGGTTCAAGGGCAACAGAGAGCAGAGTAGTCCAGGACGAGCAGGGTTCAAACCAGGGAAATCCAGAGATAAGCAGGAGCAGGAACAGGCTAAAACACAGAGAGAGCAAAGCATAGGACTGCACACACAGGGATAACATAAGCTATGCAGCGCAATGATAGAAAGGACAGACAGGGGTTATAAAGGAGGGAACACCAATAGGAGAGAAAGGAGGAGCAGAGGGTGAAGTGGGAGACAGCAGGGTTAGGTGAGAAGGAGAAGAGGAGAAGACAGGGGAACCAGTCAGCGAGATCGCCTGTAGGGCATGGGAGGAGGAGTCAAGAGACCGAAAACCCCTAGAAGAGGAGCGTGTGCGCGTGCCCTCTGTAAACTGAGAGTGCGCGCGCACAGGCTGCATCATGAGGCGCGCGGAGCGCCGCGCCGCGGGAACACCTGCGGAGGGGAATGGAGGAACGGAGGGACCCGACACCGGAGGTAAGGGAATGGGAGCAGATACAGAGGGGGCCTGAGAGTGGGGAACGTCGCAGCAGGGGCTTGGGGACCGCGCGGGTGCGCGAGTCTTGCGGGGCGCATGCCGAGGTAAAGGAACGGCATCAGAGGCTGCCGGAGGGGGACAGGAATGGGTAAAAGAAGGGAGGCTGGCAAGGGAAGGGACAGAGAGGGTGACATCAGGGATACAAGAAGGGGAAGGAATCCCCTGAACCGTCACACTACTATAGTAGTAGTTATTGACCTCCATAACTCTAACAATGTCTTGTACTGTTCTGTATGCCTGTGTTTAACTGTGGTAACTAATAATCCTGCATTTACTGTACACACACACCCACAAAGCATCAACAGTACAGTATTTTACCAGTTTTTATGCCAGTGATTGGTCACAATGGGTGGTACAGTAGGAGTGACTGAGTGTGTGACCATGCAGTATATTGGGATGCTTTATTTGAGGGAGGGGCAAATTATTTAATATATTCATATACTGAATAGTAGAGCTATAATCAGACAATAGGAAATCAGTGCGCTATTGGGATGCTTAATTTGCCTACTGTAACAAATTGTTCTGTTTTTCTTTACACTGTAGGGCGACAACACTTGTGGTGGACCAAATAAGTGAACAGAATGATGAGACGTGTGCCACAAGGTAAAGAATGCACTAGAGGCAATTCACAAAATAAAAGCATCTGAGACCAGCATCAGGCAGATGAGATGGAAATTGGGATGGAAATATGGGCTTGTTAAGTAAGTACTGTACTGTATACTGTACGTCACCCATGTTTTTCTCTTTTTTGTCTGGTGCTTTTTCTTTTTCCACTATGGTTTTTATTCCCCACGTTTTTTCCCCCACCTCGTTCCCTCTCCAGACTTGTGATTTCTTGTTTAGCCCTCTGTTTTCATGTTAGGCTCCCTCCTAGCCTACTGTACAATAGGGTTGGCCAACTGTACTGTATGTAATACATACTGTATACAGTATTGTTTCAATACATTACTGTTAGTTTTCTATACAGTAGAAGTCTTTGACTTATTTGTTCATTTTTTGAGTGCTGGGAACCATCTTCTCCTGAGGAAGTGACGTAGCGTCACGAAACGCGTAGAGAGGAGGAGCCTAGTACAGTGCACGTTGTAAGCTGTCACCTGCGTTGCATCTCGTGGTGTGGGGAGAACTTCGGGCGCTGCGCCGCTGACGTCATCGGTTGGCGCGCGACGTCGTGAACAACACACCATCGAGTGGACACAGGCTGCGGACGGCATTCTTGAGCGGCATGTTTGCCCTCGCAAAATGTGAGTGTAACATCGCTGCTTTTTAACATTGTTAAATAAAATTTGCGGAGTACACTAGGCTGTCTTTCAATTTTCTCCAACCACGGTTGTTGCGGTGTATGCTGCTACTGGGACGACGCAGACCGAGTTGAAGAGAGCCACCTTAGGAACCACGAGGGGCCCGTGGAGACCAGGGTGGAGGAAGAGAACCAAAGAAAAGATTCTCTCCACCGAATGAACAAGAAAATATCCTGTAAGTAGGGATTTTCCTCTTCAGGTTGGGGCAATTGAGTCTGTAAACTGCGCAATGGTGTGTTTTCTTTATCTGTTATTGCAGACAACATAAGGGAACACGCATAGAGGAAAATCTACCTCACATTGTTGATGAATCATTCTACCACCAGGACTGACTTTTCAAACAGGACTGTCTTTCGATATGGTACTGTAATTATCATCACCACACTTTGCGCCGGGGACATTTTTTGTATTTGTATCTGTATGCTATTGGATTTGAACAATCCATTGTTTATTGCCCCCTTGGCTGCATATGTAATCACATTGTAATCACTCAATTGTTGTTATCACACCAATTAGTCTATCACTTGGATCAAGCGCTGGTAGAGAGTTTTTTTTTAGTTAGTTTTGTATTCACGTTTGTACAGTATCTCTGGTATTTAGTACCTCTAACATTATTCCTTGTCATTACAGAGCGTATCTGGATACCTCTTCTCTTTTCTCTGCACACACTCTCTCTAGGTGACCTAATAACATCTTTTGGGTTTAAATTTCACCTCTATGCTGACGACACACAAATATACTTTTCAACACCCGACCTTAAACCTGCTATACAGACCAAAGTTTCTGAATGTCTCTCTGCTATATCATCCTGGATGGCCCTCCGTTGCCTTAAACTCAACATGGCTAAAACAGAGCTCCTCCTACTTCCTCCCAAACCTGGCCCTACTACCTCCTTCCACATTACTGTTGGAACTATGATCATTCACTCAGTAGCCCAAGCACGCTGCCTAGGGGGTCACACTCGACTCCTCTCTCACATTCGCCCCTCACATTCAAAACATTTCTAAAACTTGTCGCTTTTTCCTCCGCAATATAACAAAGATACGCCATTTCCTCTGTTGCTCGACTGCTAAAACTCTGACTCAGGCCCTCATTCTCTCCCGTCTTGATTACTGTAACCTCCTGCTGTCCGGCCTTCCTGCCTCTCACCTGTCTCCCCTACAATCTATCCTAAATGCTGCTGCCAGAATCACTCTACTCTTTCCTAGATCTGTCTCAGCATCTCCCCTCCTGAAATCCCTCTCCTGGCTTCCAATCAAATCCCGCATCTCACACTCCATTCTTCTCCTCACTTTTAAAGCTTTACACTCTTCTGCCCCTCCTTACATCTCAGCCCTAATTTCTCGCTATGCACCATCTCGACTCTTGCTTTCTGCTCAAGGATGTCTTCTTTCTACCCCCTTTTTATCTAAAGCCCTCTCCCACCTTAAACCTTTTTCACTGACTGCCCCACACCTCTGGAATGCCTTTCCCCTCAGTACCCGACTAGCAGCCTCTCTATCCACCTTTAAGACCCACCTTAAGACACACTTGCTTAAAGAAGCATACGAATAGCACTGTGAACATTCTGAACACATGATACCTAAAGCTTGGCCCCCTGCAGATGCACTTACCAGAACTCCCTCCTACTGTCTCTGTACATTCTCCCTACCTACCAATTAGATTGTAAGCTCCTCGGGGCAGGGACTCCTCCACCTTAATGTTACGTTTATGTCTAAAGCACTTATTCCCATGATCTGTTATTTATATTATCTGTTATTTATTCGATTATCACCTGTATTACTACTGTGAAGCGCTATGTACATTAATGGCGCTATATAAATAAAGACATACAATACAATATATAATCTCAGCTAACTCCTTTGATGTTATGGACGACATCCGTCTGGACCAATCTCATGTTCCAGAGGGTCTAAAAGTCCCATTTGGCCGCCTCTTCACCTCACCACTATACCAAAGGAGGGTCCTTGAGTGGTGTTATTCCTCGAAATCGTCTTGACACCCAGGAACTCGAAGAACCATCGATCTCGTGGAGCAAAACATTTGGTGGCCAGGTATGCAAGGAGACATCAAAGAATTTGTCAAAGCATGTGCAACGTGTGCCCGTAACAAAACTCCCAGAAGTAGACCACTGGGACTCTTACATCCTCTTCCAATTCCATATTGCCCTTGGAACCACTTGTCTATGGACTTCATAGTAGATCTACCCACTTCCAAGTGGATAAACACCATCCTCGTCATCCTCGATCGCTTTTCCAAGCAGACACATTTTATCCCATTGAGAGGACTTCCTAACTCTTCCAAGCTCGCAGATATTTTTGTTCAGGAGGTCTTTCATCTACATGGGGTACCACAGACCCCCGTCTCCAACCGGGGGTCACAATTTATTTCCAGGTTCTGGTGTTCCTTTTCTCTAAGGTTTGGCATCTTCTTACATTTTTCCTCAGGATATCACCCACAAACAAACGGTCAGAAAGAGAACTATCCAAACTCTGGAGCAGTACCTGCGTTGTTTAATTTCTGACACCCAGGATAACTGGACGAATCTTCTACCTTGGACCGATTTTGCACATAACTCTTTACGCAACGAATCCACCCGAGAGTCGCCGTTCTTCATAAATTATGGATTCCATCCATCCCGACTGCCGTTGGCCTCTTCTTCCTCTGGGGTACCAGCAGTGGACAAAAGAATTAATCTTTTAAAGGACTCATGGAGAAAGATCCAGGATAATCTGAGAGTTGCTACTGATAGACAAAAACTCCAGGCAGACTGCCACCGTCGCAGGATCTGGGAATTAAGCCCGGGAATCAGGGTATGGTTATCCTCCAGAAACATATGCCTCAAGGTGCCCACGCTCAAGCTGGCACCCAGGTTTCTCGGGCCCTATCCTGTAATACAGAAGATCAACCAGGTGGCATAATGCCTGTACCTTCCTCCGTCAATTAAGATCCCCTCTGTCTTTCATGTGTCCCTACTAAAACCCGCTTTCCAAAGCTCGCACTTCTCTGAGACTACCTCTCCACCTCCTCCTTTTCTCGTACAAGGGCAACAGGAGTCTATTGTAAACGCTAAGATTTCCAGAGGGGCAGTACAGTACTTGGTCCACTGGAGAGGGTTTGGACCTGAGGAACTTTCTTGGGTTCCCTACCATCATCTTCACGCCCCCAGACTCATACGGACTTTCCAACTGAAGCATCCTTTCAAGTCTGCCTGGAGACACCCGGAGGTCGGTCCTGAAGAATGGGGTACTGTAAGGATCGGGGAGTCACGCCGTTCTCTGCAGGCCCCCCACTTACCTCCTGCTGCAGGGGTTTCCAGTCCCCCCGCTCCTTCCACTGGAGATGTGGCCACTGCACCAGGGGTTGCCCCATGCAGGGGGAGCAGCCAATGATGACCACCACTGCTAACTTACCCCCATGCTGCTGACTATTCATTGGTTGTCCTCTCCTACTTATGCTCAGCTGCCCCACTGGCAAATTGGCTGAGCATAATCACAGTTGCGTTGTACATACCTCTTCTCTGCCTCCACAGTTTTGCCTTGTTTTGTTGTTCCTCATTCTGTGTTCCGACCCGGCTTTCTATGATGATCCGCACATCTACAAACCCAACCTCGGCATTCAGACAACAACAACTCTACTCTCTCCAAACCTGGCCATGGCTAATAGTACAAAACAAAAGAAAAAACAGCGCAAAAAAACCTCATAGTGTAGTATATTAAAAGATAATTTTATATAACAAAGGTGAATATTGCACGTACATCAGGATAAAAATTACACAGCATGACATGTTAGGGACATGTTACCACTCGGCGGGACAGTAGCACAGGAACACAGTGTATAGGCTTGGATATCCTTCCTCTGGTACGAGGGACCCAGGATCAAAGAGACCAGCTCGAAGTCGAAATTCCTTCCTTAGCAATGGGGATGCCACTGCCGTTGATTCAGAGGAGGTAATTCTCCTGACCGGTTCTGGGTTAGTCCGCGTGTGCGTATGACGTCATCAAGTGGCGTCTCTCTACCGTCCACGTCGCGCCGCGCTGGATGGTTAACCAGACAAGTGAATGTCCCAAACACAGCTGTTCAGTCAGGAAATGCCTCAATGGGTAAAAAAATACAGAGGGCCCGTTCCTGTATTTTTTTACCCATTGAGGCATTTCCTGACTGAACAGCCTTGTTTGGGACATTCGCTTGTCTGGTTAACCATCCAGCGGGGCGCAACGTGGACGGTAGAGAGATGCCACTTGATGACGTCATACGCACACGCGGACTAACCTGGAACCGGTCAGGAGAATTACCTCCTCTGAATCAAAAGCAGTGGCATCCCCATTGCTAAGGAAGGAATTTCGACTTCGAGCTGGTCTCTTCGATCCTGGGTCCCTTCTACCAGAGGAAGGATATCCAAGCCTATACACCGTGTTCCTGTGCTACTGTCCCGCCGAGTGGTAACATGTCCATAACATGTTATGCTGTGTAATTTTTATCCTGATATACGTGCAATACTCACCTTTGTTATATAAAATTATCTTTTAATATACTACACTATGAGGTTTTTTTGCGCTGTTTTTTCTTTTGTTTTGTACTAGCCTGGAGTGCTGAGCCATCCCACAAGAACACCGGCACAAACCTCATCCTAATCAGGACGTTTTATTCCCTAAAGGGTCACAATATCACCAATCACTTTATAACCACTTATGAGCGCAGATTACACTTTTGTATCACCATGGCTAATAGTACCTGCAATGATCCGCACCTCTCCAACTATGACCCCGGCAAGTATATCGACCATCCATACCTCTACAACCTCGACCCGCTACCTTGACTAAAAACTACAAGATTTCGCTTTTTGCCTATCACGTCATTTTAACATTGGCTAACCCTTTGATTTCTTTACCAAAATTACTGCAGTCTTTAGGGAGTATGGCAGGCTGTCGGAGATTTGAACCTGTCCCTCAAGGATTCTGAAATTCGACACCAGCAGCAAAAAATTTAATTTAGTTGGTGCTCTGACTGTCTTAAATATGTTGGGCTCAATATCTCTAGAAACTACGAATCTCTTCAGCAAAGTAATTACCCTACTCTATTCTATAATATTAAAAAGTACTTACTGAACTGGAGCAAGCATAAGATATCTTGGTATGGAAGAATAGTTTCAATAAAAATGAATATCCTTCCCAGATTGCTATACTATTTTCTGACCCTTCAAATTTGTATACTAAGGGGGGAACTAAGAGCTCTATAGAATTTAATTTGTAAATTTACCTGGCAAGGAAAATGACCCAGGATAGCCAGATCCGTGTTGTTGTCATCAAGATTGAGAAGAGGTCTGGGGGTCCGGAACATATATAGATATTACAATGAGGCCTAACTACGTCAAGTAGTTGTTTGGAACGCGGACCCAGCTAAGTTCTGCTGGTTGGCCATTGAATCACATTATTGAGAGTATTGCCCGGTCCCATCATCGCTCTGGATGACAAAGAAATAAGTCCCAGGTCAAAGAATTTGAAAAAAGTTTTATATTGTCACGGGAGACCAGGTTTATAAACACCTTTTTATACCGGGATCATTGATTAAGCAAAGCAAGGAGGTAAAATAAATTGTAATTTATTTCAGGAAAAGACATACACACAATGTAACACAATTTACAAGGTTAACACCTTTACTGGGAATGGGGCTAATGAATAAATCTATCCTCTAAACGAAATTCACAAAAATGACCTCTTTAGGAGACTTTTCCTTTACCGGTAGCTACTCACAAAAGTCCTGGAACTGATTTTGGCATGCAATGCCAACTGCGACCGCTACGTTCTCAAAAGCAGGACTTAGAAACTGTTCTGAGTTGAAAATCCTTGAATCCGACTCACGTCTATTCAGTACAGAGCATATTTGAATTTGCAGCTGTTGGTTTGGCGCTTGGAATCTGTGCTCCTGATTGGCTGCAAGTCCCCTTATGGGTTTCAGTGTCTACTACACTAACATCTACAACCTACTGCACCGACACACTTTATTCGAGCAAATACCCAGTATGTACCTGGCAGATACCTGGAATGCGCCGCTCCTCACCTCTGACAAGCCCCGTTGCGTTTGCCTTCCCAGCCTGGGTTCATGCCTGGCTGACGGGCAGCTGATCTGTTAAATGATAATGATTAGGATTTAATAGGCTGCAATGCTTCGCGTGTCTACCAGATGGCATAAATTCATGAATTGTAATGCAGTATATATATATATACTGTGCAGTATTGCAGCCAGCGGGAATAAAATGCTTCAATCCCTGCCTGGAAAATAACCCAATGCACTCGGGTAGAAAACAGTCACAAACCTCAATACACCTGGGTATACCCGAATTCGTGGGACTAGCCGAGCTCGAATAAAGTGTGTCGCCAGTGTATCAGCGCATGGGAATTTTCCTGCCAGTTAATCACAGATTTGCTGGTATTGTAACGCCGGAGGGCACAATTTTTCAGTCTGTAAAGGGGCATGCGCCAACCTGGCACCTCTTTGCATACCGAGCCCACCAGCTGTCCAGGCTTCACAGAGTCTGGGCTCTGGCAAATAGGTGCTGGATAGCCCTGTGTTAGCCAAGGATGTGGGTACTCAAGCAGATCTGTAGTACCCCTCCTGTTCTAACACCTTGTTATTCCTTAGGCTTTCAAGTCCTGACTCCTCACAGACCCATAGGCACCAAGCTTGGTAAATCTCACCATGACTTGGAAATCCCACAGTTCATTTACAGGTTACTAGTACATATACATATTAAATATAATAAAAGTCCCTGTTCTGGTGTCAAGGATGGAGTGAGTGTATATAGTACCTACACTCACTAGCCTCATACTTGGCACACTTTAGAAAAATAACTTTTAAAATGGAGAGGGAGTGGCTCAGTGAGTAATGACACTGACTGGCACTGAGAGTTTGAAGCAGGGGAGCCTGGTTCAATTCCCGGTGTCAGCTCCTTCTTTTGATCTTGGGCAAGTGACTTTATCTCCCTTTGCCTCAGGCACCAAAAACATAGATTGTAAGCTCTATGGGGCAGGGACCTGTGCCTGCAAAATGTCTCTGTAAAGCGCTGCGTACAACTAGCAGCGCTATACAAGAACATGCCCATTCGTATCCTATGATAAGGGAAGCGAACAAAATAAAAAGAGTGGACCAGGCACAGGCATGGATCGAAAGTGGCGAGACTTTCCAGGATGTCATCTTTACTGATGAGACAACAGTACCGCTTCAGAGATTTGCCCGTTTTGCATTCTACAAAAAAGGATGCCTATCTCTGAAGCTGCGTCCCAAGCACCTAGTGAAGATGCATGTGTGGGGTGCCATCTCTAGACAAGGACCAGGATGTATCATTATCTTTGAGGGTAAAATAATGCACAAATACTGTACACATGCTGTGCCTGTGGCCTTGCTTATGCACTGGACAGCTGTACTGTACAGTATTTTGTACCCTAATGTTACTGTACATTTTTCTTTTCTTGTTTCCAGGAATCATGAATAAAGCAGTCTTCCAAGATCACATAATTACACATGTTGTCGAAAACATTAGGAATGATTTCCCATCTGGTCATCGGTTCTTCCAGGACAATCATCCGAAACACACCGCGTCAACAGCTCACATTCTTGCCAGCAGTATCAATTGGGTTAAGACGCCAACGGAGTAAGTTGGGTAACCATTTCTCATTGTTTTACACAGTTTATATATCCTTACAGTAATTAATTCACCTTTTTTCTACCCTCCTACTCTATTCCAGATCACCAGATTTTAATCCCATCGAAATGGTATGGCATGAGTTGAAGGATTATATCAGAAAAGTGTGGAAACCGTCAAAAAAGGATGAATTGGAAAAAGGGATACTGATTTTCTGGAACAACATACTCACCATAGCCAGATGTAATAAATATATAGATCATATTGCGACTGTGTTGCCTATTGTTATACAACGTAATGGCCAGGCCTTGGGAAAGTAATAAGGCACAGGTAAGTATGATACAGGTAAGTATGGCCATAATAATAACCATGTCTGCATTAATTGTTTCTTTTCATTTTCAGAACTTTATCAGGGAAAAAAGGAAGGGGGGGAAATGTGTAAGATTATAGTACGTGTTCATGTACAAACCAGCCTGTATCTTACACAAACCCCCCTCTCCCGCCCTCTTTCAGTAGTTACTGTATAGAAATTCGTTTGTGCAAAAAAAATGTGTTTTTAAAAAAATCTTTTGCAATACTGTATTGTTATTGTTTAATCATTTATTTCTGTTAATCAGACACAGCTAAGTATGATACAGATACTTTACAGCACTGTAAGTACTGTATGGCACTCAAACTAACGATGTCTGCATTAATTGTTTCTTTTCATTTTCAGAAGGTCATCATAATGTTTAACGCGCAGAAATGTGATACTGTAACACGCCCATGCGTTTCACACTGCTCCGTGTATAATACAGATACAGTAAACACGCTGCTCTGTGTAAACTACAGATACAGTACTGTGCACACGCTGCTCTTTGTATAATACAGACATTGAATTGCTATTGGATTTTTATGACAACATCTCGCGATCGCCCACTTGAGTTTCTCGACGGTATTGCAGGCAACGTTAAAATGCCCTTTTCTGATCCGGATAAAACGATAAACAAGCAGCGTGTTTAAGTCGGCACGATTCAAATAAATTGCGCGCCATCTCATGGGTTTTCCGATCTACACACCGCGTTAAATGTTCGAATAACGGCCGCTCCATCAGTACACCTAGCTATATCCGATCTTTACTTTGGGTAATGCACTATGGTAGTGTACAGGCATACCCCGCATTAACATACGCAATGGGACCGGAGCATGTATGTAAAGTGAAAATGTACTTAAAGTGAAGCACTACCTTTTTCCCACTTATCGATGCATGTACTCTACTGCAATGATCATATACGTGCATAACTGATGTAAATAACACATGTGTAACAGGCTCTATAGTCTCCCTGCTTGCGCACAGCTTCGGTACAGGCAGGGAGCCGGTATTGCTGTTCAGGACATGCTGACAGGCGCATGCGTGAGCTGTCGTTTGCCTATTGAGAGATATGTACTTACTCGCGAGTGTACTTAAAGTGAGTGTCCTTAAACCGGGGTATGCCTGTATATGGTTTTGTCTCCTTTTCCTGAGGTACACATCATCACAAAGATCCAAGCTTTTTTTCATCTTAGCTGCATCGTGTTTTTTGAGCCTCAGCGCCAGAGAGGTCTGTTTTTGTTTGTATTTACATACTGGACATAAGACACCCAGTTGGACTTTTTAGGCTGCTATTGGACATTATCAAAGGACAATCACATGGGACTATAAGTTATTTTGATCATTTTTGTTGGTGTGTTTGATTTTAATTGATTGTCATTCATATTTTGTAAATTCGCAATTTAGTGAGTTATTATTATTAGTAGATACTAGCGCTTTTTGTGCACTAATTATTAATTTTGACATACATTTACAGTATTTGTTGAACTTTAGTCAATCTACGAGATTTTTGTATGATCTTAGGCAGCTGCCCATAGGTCTTGTCTGACCCTACAGCAAAGTTTTCAACAGTTTGAAATAGTGACATAAACATTATGCCCCCCAAATTTTCAACAGTTTGGTTCAACTTGGCGGCTCAAGGTCGAATGTAAGATCAGAATAGCTCAGTAAATACAACTATCACCCACCTTATGCGGATCAAGCTAAATCCTTATTTGGAGAGCTGGGGGGAGGGGGGGGTTCGTCCAGACCTAGTAATTAGAACCTTGAGTATTAAAAATTCAATAGGATATAATCAGAGGGAGTACAGTAGTTCGATTTAACAACAGTTATGGTCTAATAACTGGGGCATGAATGCATTGGTGGGGAAGGGTTCTGGTCTCTTGAAAGCATGCTAGTTAACTCTACTGAACATGACAAATAATTAATAAAACTACATATGAGAGATTTAACATACACATGTGACGGGACAGACTAAAATGCTTAATGTGAAAAACGCTTAATGTGGATAAATGTGTCAAGACATACACCAATTGCCTTCAATCTTTGCACAGTACATGCTTTGCACTCCCCCAAGCTATTCTGAAAATGTCATGGCTTTTCATAACATGCACTGCAAATTATGTACATTAAGCACTTTCTGAAGGTGTCAAAACATAAACCCATTAACTTAACAATTGGCACATGATGTGCTGTATACTAGCCATAACTATCCTGAAAATGTCAAGGTGTTTGCTAACACACACTGCAAATTATTTACGTTGAGCACTTTAAGAAGGGCAAAATTCTTAATATGGACGTGCTTAACTTGGGTTAATGTGCCATAACATAATCCAATTGCCTTCAAACTTGGCAGAAGACATACTTTATACTGCCTGCAACTATCCTGAAAATTTGGCTTTTGCTGACAAACACTGCAAATTATTCAAGTTAAGCCCTTTCTGAAGGACTACAGTCTAAAACGCTTAATGTGGATCAATGTGCCAAGGCATACACCATTTGCTTGCAAACTTTGCACAGTACATGCTTTGCACTCCCCCTAGCTATCCTGAAAATGTCATGGTTTTTCTTAACATGCACGGCAAATGATGTATGTTAGGCAATATATGGAAGTGGAAAAGTGCTTAAAGTGAATTAAAGTGTCAAAAAATAACCAGATTAACTTAAAACTTAGGACATGATTGGCTGTATACTGCCCACAACTATCCTGAACATTCCATGGCATTAGCGAATACATACTGCTAATTATTCATGTTTCACACTTTAAAAAGGGCAATATGTACATAATTTTGTTTAATGAACTAACCATTTCCCACATTCCTTGTGTAAGTGGAGTTATTTGAGTGATGTTTATTTAACCCTTATGTGCCCCCTCCCCCCAAACCAGGAGGGGCAGAGCTCTGTGTTTGTTGATGTATGGGGAATGAATGCAACGTGTGAGTGCATGTCCCTCCTTTCACTCTCCCTAATGTGGAGGTACTTATTATGAAAGTTGTTGTAAGGGGGATGCTGATAGGGGAAAATCAATAGTTACACTCAGGCCAACCCATTAGAGAAACCCTTGTGAGTGACCACCAACCTCCCAAACAGGGTACCTTAAAGGGGGTACTCTCAACATACAATCCCATATTCTCAACCTTCACACACACCTCAATCATCATTCAGAGTATCGCCAGGGCCCCCAAGTAATTTGGGCTGGACAACTTCCACTTCATACATTAACTTCTAGCTCATCCAGAGTATCACCAGAGAATCCAAAGTCATTTGGGCTGGACAACTCTCAGTTCATGCACTCTCATCTAATTCCAAGCTGCCAGGATGTCCCTAACAGTATTGGCAGACAATACTTAATCCGGGTAGTGGGAGAAACCTGTCCTAGGCCACATTCTATTCAGTACCTTCCATGAACAGTGTCAATCCCTGCCTCAACACCATTAGGAGATGCTGATATAGCATAACGTCAGTCACCCATAGTGTCCCTGTACTTTAAGGAGTCTTCCTGATTGACGTTAATCTCACTGATCCTGATATTGACCGAAACCTCAGAGTTGGATAACATTACTCCAGATCTCCCTGGAATTTTTTTTTTGTAACTTAGATTTTATTGCATTTTTTCCAAACAAGTGATACAAAATACGGTGTACATTACATATAATCTTGATGTTAATCTCCGCTAGAAACAGTACCGTATGTCCATTCGTGAGATATATTCCATTTTTTCGGGCCCTACTAAACCGGGTTGTTCTGGGTGAGCTAGTGATACAGATAACATAATTCACATAATACAAATAATTCAGATTGGTAAAAACAAAAACAAACCCCCCCCAAAAAAAGGGGGGGGTAGGGGGTAGGAAGGGGTGGGGGGATAGAGAGGGAGTAAGGGGTGGTGCGGACAAGAGAGGAGCCTCAGCTCATGCTAGATCCCTCATCTGCTCCTGGTAAGGCTCTTTGTGGGTTGCGTCCTCTCAGAATTATAACCTCTGTAGGCTTTCTGTCTTTTTGTCTGCATAGTCGTTGTGTGCTAAATTTCCACTCCTAAAGGAGAACGCATCTGCATCTATCACAGCCAGATGGTGTTCCTCTCAACCCCGGGGATATCCGTCTGTGCATCCAAGGCATCCACACTTTGAGATATTTGGTGCCAGTGTCGTTAACTAGACTCGTCAACTTTTCCATCTGACAGATAAACCACATTCGATTTCGAATCTTTGGGATGCTTGGAATTTCGGGGCGTTTCCATAGTGCTGCGATCTTGCTCCGCGTGGCTATTGCAAAATGTGCTATTAATTTATTGTTTGCTTTAGACAGGCCCGTTAACAGTCTATTCAAGAGGAATAGCCATGGGTCTGGGGGAATAGTGAGGTCGAAGATCCTCTGTATCCAATTTCTGATTTCTTCCCATAGTGGGGAGATCCGCGGGCAAGACCATAGCATATGTAACAGATCGTCCGATCCTCCGCACTGCCTGGGGCATATTGAGGAGGATCCAGGCATGAACTTGGCAAATTTCATTGGGGTGAGGTACCACCGCATTAGGACCTTATATGCGTTCTCCTTTAGTGTGGTTCATATGGAACTTTTTGCCGTGGCTGATATATAGCGTTCCACTCGTCGTCTTCTAATGTCTCTCCCGGGCTCTTTCCCATTGGGTTCTAAATGACGGTGGCTGTTGTCTAGAGCTCGCAGAATCAACTACTTCCTTGTACAGTTGTGATGTGAGTCCCTTTGTGTCGGTCTCTGCCAGAGAGAGCTTTATGAATGACGTAAGGGGGAGGGGTATGGGACAAATTTGTTATAAAATGCTCGTAGCTGGAGGTACCTAAAAAATTCTGAGTGGGGTATATCTTTTTCTAGTCTGACGTGATCAAACGTTTTAATCTTTCTATTGTATCCCTCCAGATCTTTGATTCATACATAACCTTTTTGTTTCCAAATTGATGCATCTCACTCTAGTAGGCCAGGAGCGAACTTGGGATTGTTCCAAATTGGGGACATTGAAGAATTACCCGTTGTGAGGGAGTATTTAGTCTTATTTGCCTCCCAGATAGACAACGAGTTGGTCATTGAGGAAGCGGCATGTCAGCAGATCGTCGTGCTCTTTTAGGTAGCCAAATCAAGTTGCGTATTTTTAAAGGAGCGCAGTCAGCACTCTCTAATTTCACCCACAGTTTTAAATGTGGATTAGATTGCCATTGAACAATTTGGCTTAATTGAGCCGCTTTGTAGTATGAGAGCAGGCAGGGTACCGCTAGGCCCCCCGCCAGGACAGATCTTTTCATATTTAATTTATTGACTCTCGGTTTTTTCCCTCCCCAGATAAATTTAGAGATTTCAGACTGAAGTGAGAGCAAATCCTTCAGTCTGAGTGGCACTGGTAACGTCTGGTAAAGTTATAGGATATGGGGGAGTAGGTTCATTTTGATGCTATGTATCCTACCTATCCAGGATATTCGTACAGAGGACCATTTATGGAGGTCAGCTATCAACGTCCGAATTAGGTTGGGATAATTTGCATTGTAGATGTCTTTGATGTTCTTGGTTATGTGGACTCCTAGATATTTTATATATTTCTGTTGCCAGTGGAAGTTAAAATTTAGTTGTAGTAATTTCTCTACATGTCTAGGGAGATTGATGTTGTGGGCTTCAGATTTAGCTTGATTTATTTTAAATCCTGAGATGGTCGAGAATCTGTCCAATAAATCCAATAGGTTTGGCAAGGAAGTGAGGGGCTTTGAGATAATTAGTAGGATATCATCTGCGTACAGGGCCGCTTTATGTGATTGAGAATATGCGTTTAACCCCGAGATATCCGGGTTGCCTCTAATTTGCGCCGCCAGTGTTTCTATACATAGAGCGAACAGAAGAGGGGATAATGGGCATCCCTGTCTCGTGCCGCTCTTAATTTGGAATGGGAGATATGGAAAGCCCTGATGTATTAACCTGGCGGTAGGTCCTGAGTATAGAGAGAGAATTGCTCTACTCACCTGATCCCCAAAGCCAAATGCCGCAAGCGTCTCCTTCAGCTAAGGCCAGTCTATCCTATCAAAAGCTTTTTCTGCAGCCAGACTTAACAGCATACTTTGTGTGTTATTTTTAGTAGCCAATTCTACCAGATCAATAAATCGCCGGGTATTGTCCGCTGCCTGTCTGCCTTTAATGAATCCGACCTGATCTGGGTGTATAAGTCTGGGTAGGATTAGACATAATCTATTGGCCAATAGTTTAGCATATATTTTAATATCAGTATTGATTAGGGATATGGGCCTATAACTTTTGCAGTCCAGCGGATCCTTAACGGGTTTATGTATTACTGATATAGACGCCTGTAACATTTCTCTGGGGATGGGGGCTCCTGCTAATATTGCATTGAACACGTGGTGCAACCTAGGGGCTACTACTTTGGCAAATTTCTTATAGTATAGCCCCGAGAAGCCATCTGGCCCTGGGGCTTTTGAGGGCTTAAGTTCCTTAGTGGCTTGTGACACCTCCTCTATAGAGAAATCAGTGCCCATGGCCTCTCTCTCTGCCTCTGTCAATCTCCCTAGCTTTGAGCTGGCTAAAAAATCTCTCAGCTTCTCGCTCGTTTTAGCATTATGTGCCACTTTCTCTCCATTATATAATGTTTCGTAAAACGAACCAAATTCTTCTACTATTTTCATAGGGTTGGCCGTGGGGGTGCCTGATTTTAAGCGTATAGCTTGGATATTAAACTTCACTTGTCTGTCTCTTAACGCTCGAGCCAGCATAGTATCCGGCCTGTTTCTTTTTCGTAAAATTTCCTCTTGGACCAACTCAGCGAGTTATCCGCCCTGGAGGTCAACAACATGTTCAATTCAATTTTGGTATCTTTCAATTCTTGTAGGATTTGAGGGTCTGGGTTACTCTTGTGGTGTGATGTAAGGGAGTGTAATCTCGATTGAAGGTGCATTATTTTAGAGTCTTTTTCCCGTTTTCTCCTAGCTGTGGTGCTAATTAGTCTGCCTCTCAGCTTCGCTTTATGAGCCTCCCATAATACAAACTGGGAATCTACAGAGCCTGTGTTTGTGTGGAAGAATTGAACTATTTCTTCCTTTATCGTCTCACAAATCTCAGGGATTTTTAGTATTGATTCGTTAAGCTTCCAGTTCGCTCCTGGTCTGCCTGTTCGGATGTGCTCACACCTCAGCTCTATCGGTGCATGGTCAGACCATGAAATATCATAGATCCCAGCTCGGGAGACCAGAGGGACCAGTTGGCAAGAGACGAAAAAGTAATCGATTCTGCTGTAGGAGCCATGGGGGTGGGAATAGAATGTATAGTCCCTATCAGTCGGGTGTAATTCTCTCCATATGTCAGTCAGTTGGTTGTCCTTGAGGCCCTTGCGTAAGGAGGTCCCCACTTTTTTATGTACCGTGCCCATATTCCCTGATCTGTCTAAGTTTGGTTGCATGACCATGTTGATATCCCCTGCGAGTATTACACCGCCCTTCGCTAAGGCGCGTAGGTTCCGGAAAAAGTCATCAAAGAAGGCTGCGTCCTGCTTGCAGGGGGCATAGATTGTGGCTAGTGTGATACATTGCTCCCGTATCGTGCCCACTAGCATAACAAAGTGACCCTCTGCATCTCTTTTAATGGTTTGGGCTACAAATGGGATCGTATTATGGAACAAGATGGTCACCTCACGTTTTTTAACTGGTGCGGAGGAAAGGTAGAACTGGGCATAGTTTTTGTCTAAACATTTAGGTGCATTGGTCTTGCTAAAATGAGTTTCCTGTAAAATTAGGATATCTGTGTGTTTTCTTTTGTAGTCAGTGAAAGCTATTTTTTTCTTTGTTGGGCTATTAAAACCCTTAACGTTATGTGATAGAAGGGTTAACGCCATCACTTAGTATGTGAGAAGTGTAACAAGCTAACGTTTGATGACTCACCCAGTCCTCCTTGTCCCTTGTTCAACTGGCGAACGTTTTTGGTGTTGCCATCTCGCAGAGTTCTTGTGTCCCGTCCAGGTTGGCACCTTCCTCGTCCAAATGGGGAAAGGATTGGGAGGGGTAGGGAGGGAGAAGGAGACAGTACTAGGGAAAACACATAAGGGGTAAAACAAAATTCAAAACATAAATTAACCAACTTTGTAATAATTTTTTAAAAAAAATGAAAAACCAGGGGGTCCCCCGAATGGGACTCTGACGCCCAAAGGGCTGGTCGTTATGCCTGACCTTCCAAAATGGCCAGCTTTCCCTTCCCGGGAATGAGCCCCCTGGGACTTGTTTGAGTCCTGATTCGTCAGGAACCTATGTGAGGAACACATGTACGACGCCGTGGGTGAATCCCACCGGCGCAAAACTGGTATCTAACTTAACCTTAAACTTCAGAGTGATTTTTAACTTCATAACGACTTACAGCAGTACCTAAGTTATAATGAGTGCGTATCCATGTATCTATATATCTACACATACATACATATATATATATATATAACCCTATATAACATATATAACATATGAACCATATATAACATATACATATATAACATATATAACATATACAACATATGCAACATGCATTCTATACCATATAACGTATATTGCCTCGTTGAAACTATATTGTAGAGGGCTCAACGCAAATGGTGTCTAGTAAACTGAGTCTTTGGAGCTTGAATTATGACGTGTCCATGCAGCCATGTAACAGCATGCGCACGCATACAGAAGCATATCTGCATGCATGCTTCCTTAACACCCAAGTACCATGTACGCAACACACCTATATATCACAGAACATACACACTTACATACCCATACACCCAGCACGCAGAACACATACAGCACATAGCACACATAATTTACATACTTGTATGCACATAACCCAGCTAGACAAACAGCATCTAGCACACACAACTTACAGACTGGTATACACATATCCCAGTTAGACTGTGTCTTATGTATTATATAGCCATGTACATTTACCCATGCATTCCTCCTGCTCTGTACTAGCTGATACAGTGCTTCGTGGTTGCCATGTGTAGATGTGGGGAAATGTGGGAGATATGGGCCCTCTATATCCTTCCATCCTCCTCCTCCCCCCCCCACCTTTCCGTCCTCCTCCTCCTCACCCTTCCGTCCTAAGCCTCCTCTCCCCCTCCTTCTGTTCTCATCCTCCTCTCCCCCCCACCCCTCCGTTCTCATCCTCCTCTCCCCCTTCCATTCTCATCCACCTCTCCCCCCTTCCGTTTCATCCTCCTCTCCCCCCACCCTTCCGTGCTCATCCTCCTCTACCCCCCACCCTTCTGTTCTCATCCTCCTCTCCCCCCCCCACCCTTCCATGCACATCCTCCTCTCCCCCCCACCCTTCCATGCTCATCCAACTCTCCTGCCCACCCTTCCGTGCTCATCCTCCTCTTCCCCCTCACCCTTCCGTGCTCGTCCTTCTCTCCCCCCACCCTTCCGTGCTCATCCTCCTCCTTCTCTCCCCCCCCACCCTTCCGATCTCATCTTCCCCCCACCCTTCCGATCTCATCTTCCGCACTCCCCCCCTTCTGTGCCCCTTGCCCTTACGCTGCTGTGGACCCCCTCTGCCTCCTGGGCACAATCTCCCTGCGCGAGAGAGCGGCCCCTGGCTCGTCGCCTGGCAGTGACGTCAGTGGCAAAGCCCACGAAAGCCAGAGCCGCTCCCACCGAGCATGGGGAAGGGTAGAGGCAATATGGCTGCCCTCCAAAAGTCAGCGACGAACCCGCTCGAGACCAGGAGGGCAGCCGCAGGATCTGGGGGGTAGCAGCTGGGTCACCGAAGGACGCGTTCTTGATGCCTCCTTCTGGGTGAAGTAAGATATTGCAGCTGAAATAACCCAGCTGGAAGGGAAAATAAAAAGCAAAATGCCATGATGAAGGTCCTGAGCTTTTTGAGGTTGTGAATACCAAAAGGGATCTCTTTTATAGGATTATTTCTTGGCTTGAGCACTTCCAAATTTTATGGGGCGAGAACTCAGTTATGGGCCGCCGCTGATCCCGTTGCTCCTGCCGCCGATCGAGGAGCCCCCACTTTGCTCCACGTGGGCAAGGGTACGTCCGTGTCTCCTGCTTCTGCTTGTGGGGATGCCTGCAAGACCTCTGCCGCTCCCCCTGCTCCCAGCTTGCCGAGGAATCCCTCGCCGTCCTCCAGACGTCTCAAGGTATGTGCAGCACCATCAGTGTACATGGGAATAGCCACCGGTATCTAATCGGCTGGTCCCTCAGGATCTTTGTAATGGGGGCTAGGGCTCTTCTTTTGGCCAGGGTGGCAGGGGACAGGTCTTGGAACACCTGTAATCTCACTTGATCAAAGTCCATATGTTTAGTGTCCCGTGAGATCCTGCAGACCTCCTCTTTTGTGCGGTAATGGTGGAATCTGATAACAATGTCTCTTGGGGGATCCCCTGTCTGGGGTCTCCTTCTCAGGGTACAATTACATCTGTCTAACAGGAGCTCACCATCCGTCCTGTCAGGGAAGAGTTGTTCTAGCCACTTGGTGGCAAATTCCTCTGGGTCGGTGACAGTCTCAGGGACCCCCCTTTGACGGATATTACTTCTTCTGTCCCTGTTTTCAGAGTCCTCGATCTTTTCTTCTAGGAACCTGACCTGGTCTCCCAGCTTAGTCACTTGTTTCTGGGTTTGTGCCAGTGCAGTGACGATCTCATCAGATTATGGGCCTCATGCAGTAAGCGCCGATAAGCTGTTTATCGCCATTATTTCGGCAAATTTGCCCTTCCGATTCAGTAAGCGCTGATAAGTGGGAATTATCGGCAATTTTTGTTGCCGACAAAAACTTATCGGCAGCCGGGTGCCGATAAGCCACTTATCGGCACTTTTTTAACTCGGCTGAATTCAAGTAGCCTCGATCAGCTTTTCGCTAATGATCGGCACTCCAGAATGGAGAGTTTTTCGGCAATCCAGCCCGCCAACTAAAGTTGGCAAGTTGGTGGAGGAGAAGCATCGGCAAGGTCGACACTTACAAAAAATCAGGCCTTTTCCTGCCTGGGATTGATGCTGGGGGTCTCCGGAGCTGACACCCAATAATACCAGCACCGGAGGCCCCCGGCATGCATCCGAGGCAGGAAAAATGCATGTACAGCCCACTTCATTACCTTAGCGGCTAACCGCTAAGGCAATGAAGAGGTTAACCCGCCGTGCCAGGTTTATTGTGGGTAGCGGGGGTGGGTGAAGGGGGTATTTGGCCCTTGTTTGTTTAGGGCTTGCGGGGGGTTGCGGGTGCACTTAACGCCTTCACGACCGTAGCAGTTAATACTGCTACGGTCATGGAGGGGTCAAGGCCTCCCGCTACCAACCCGCAAGCCCTAAACAACCACCATTATGGCTAATACCCCTTCACCCATACCCACTACCCACAATAAAAAATAATCACAGCAGCCCCACATTAAATAAATAAATAAATATATCTAAATAAATAAATAAATAAATGAATATAAATAAATATATATATATATATATCTATATATATATATATATAGATATATATGTATATAACCCCAAAAAACCCTATAAACCCTAACATACACATATATGCACATCAGCCCCACACTAAATAAATAAATAAATAAATAAATATATCTAAATAAATAAATAAATGAATATAAATAAATAAATTTATATATATTTAAAAGCCTATGTCGTCTCATTTTGAAGCAAGACGCCGAGGAGGAAGGACCTCCTACAGAAGAAGGCCAGGGCGTGGCCGTAGAAGTCAAGAAGACCCCGGAAGAGAGCCGCAGATAGAAGAAAGAAGAATACAGATGAAGATGGATTACAAATAGAAGACCCGTGGATTGTTTTGGATTTTTAGTTTAATGTTTATTATTTTATAGTTTTTTATTTTATGGGTTCCTGTGCCTGGTGGATTGGTTCGAGAGTAAGCTGTTCAATGGGAGTCGGTGAGTGGGTCAAGTAATGGTAAGTGAACTAAAGAAATGTATTTTATTAAAAAAAATTAAAAGCTTTTTTAACATGTGTATTTCTTTATTTTTGGTATATCATTTCTTGTCACTGTATGTATGTATATATGTATGTCTAGATCGATATATACATACAGGGTAAGAAATGATGTTATTTTAAAAGCTTGCTTTGCTGTATTTTAAATTAATTTGGCTATGCTGCTATGCTTAAATGTGTGTATAATGTATTTTAAAATTAGATAGATGTGATTGTTGCTATTATATGGTGTACTTTAGGTCAGGGTTAGGCTTGCTTTTCTATATTGTATTCGTGTTGTTACTTATATTTTTTCACAGGACAACTTGTTCTGTTCAACGCTTGAATTAGTTAATTGTTTAATTGTTAGGGTTGGAATGTTAATTGTTTAGGGATGTCATTAATGAATGCTAATTGATTTATGTTTACTGGATTGGTTTAAATAGTATACTTGTTTGGAAGTATTGGTATTTTGTTTTGAATGTTATTGTTAACATTCATTTGCAGAATGTATATGGTGCATAGATTGTATGCATCATATATACAATGTAAATGCAATGTTTTGATTGTCATTTGAGGTTTTTGATTGGCATTTGAGGATTTTGATTGTAAGATCAGATAGGATTATTAAAGGAAATTGATTTTATTGTAGTGTGTCTGTATGGAGAAGTGTTATTTGCAGTACAGCATGTTTTTGATAACCCTTCTACATTTATTTGTATATTGGTTCATCATGTGTGTGTATCTCTCTCTCTCTCTCACTCTCACTCTCACTCTCTCTCTCTCTCTCTCTCTCTCTCTCTCTCTCTCTCTCTCTCTCTCTCTCTCTCTCTCTCTCTCTATATATATATATATATATATATATATATATATATATATATATATATATATATAGTTGCATTATGAAGCCACTATACAAATGAATGGGTGAAAGGTGGGTATCGGGCCAGTGTGGCTTAACCCCTTAATTACCTTTACGGTTATTATCCGATAAAGTGTTTAAGGGGTTAATTGAAATCTGAATGTAATTGCAATGTATTGGCTTTGTATTGGCTATGTATTTTGTGGGCAACGAAAGACCAGGATGTTGCTGGCGACGGGGGCTTCTTATTGATGAGGTCAGTAGTACTTTATTTATTTGAATATGCTAGTTAATGTGTTTAATAATGGGCAAATAATCTATTATCCCTATCTGGATAATAGTTATTTTGCACATTATTGTACTGTAGGTGTTGGGGGGGGGGAGGGGGTGTATGTATTGAATGTATAGGCCAGGTTTATTTTTTTTACATTACGGGTTTGTTCCGTGGTTCTACCACCTGCGGTCTCCTCGGGTATCTCACGGGTATCAGGCTGGTGGTTCCACGGGTGACACCTGCGGGGATGAAGCGGTGGCCTCACATCTGTGGGGGCACCGCGGACCCGTAGTCTGCGGGGATGCAGCGGGTCCCACATCCGTGGGGGCACCACAGACCCATAGTGAGCACTCGTGAATTCCCCAGACCCCCGTGGGAACCACCCGAGGCCCCGCAGACACCTGTGGGTCGGTCCCGGGTCTCCCAGACATCCGCGGGCCTACCGTGGGGACCCAATTGTGGCCCACAGTGACCCAAGGAGACCACCTGGGGGCCATGGCGCTTGGCGGGACCCACCAACAGTCCTCCAGAACCTGTTTTAAATGAGCTGCTGGTACCCTGTAGGTCTGTCAGGTGCCCCGCCAGCCCGCCGGAGACTAGCGTGAGGCTGGGGTATGAACCCTGTATGTAAAAGGATAAATCATGTATTTATGGGAGGGCACAAGGGGTGGGTAATGTATTTAATAAATAGAATGATGCTTATTGTGGGGCTGTGTATTGTTTTTATAGTGGGTACTGGGGGTGGGGGGTGTATTTTCCCCAACGGTATGTGGGTAGGCCTCCCTTGTGGGTTGTGGGTGAGGGTGGTTAGGCCTCACAGGGTGGGGGGTTAGTGTGGGAGGGTATTTAGGCGTCCCGAGTGGTGGGTGAGGGTGGGTTAACCCCTTAATGACTGTAGCGGTTAATAACCTCTATGGTGATTAAGGGGTTAGGGGACATTACATTTGATGTTTTCATTATTGTGTCTGTTTTGCAGCAGTGGAGGGGGCATGGGGGGATGAAGATGAGGATGGCCTTCATCGTGGCAGCCTTAATGGGTGAGTGCTATATGTATTTAATGTATTTATTGTTGTTTATGTATTTTAAATACACAGGGGGTGTATGTTGATTATTACTATGTTTATTGGGGGCAAAGGTCCCCAATAAACATGCTATTCTGCCTTAACCCCTTCATTGCCTTAGCGGCTATATGCTATGGTAATGAAGCTGCATTTATGTATTTTTTTTTGTTTTGTTTCAATTTTTTTTATTGTTTTGGATAGACACAACAAATATTCAACATTGGTACACATATATTGTTCAAGTATTACCAGTTGTGTTTAAAACAAAAAAAAACCTCTACAATTCGTTATCAGTGCTTAAATAAAATATTCGTTTTAACATAGTTTTTGTGTTAATATGATCTTAGGCTGTGACTCTCGTAGAATTTAGAAAAGAATAGAGAAAAACAGATGTTTGCGCTGAGAGAGCGGCTGGTCTCTCTCTGCCGCAAACACTTATCGGCAGAAACGACCTATCGGCAGGTTATCGGGAGCCAGGCTGTTTCGGCACAGGCTCATCGGCAGTTTTGCTTTCGCAGTGATTCGGCAGGGATCGGCATGGATTCGGCCCTTACTGAATACTGCGAGGGCAAATCGCCAAAATAAGGCCTATCGGCAACCCTTGGCGATAGCACTTTTTTGGCGCTTACTTCATAGAGCCCTTAGCCTCAAGGGAATTTGTCCGTTCACCTAGGGCATCAATATCTTTCCTGAGAGCCCAAAGTTCTGTTTTAAAAAATTGCTTCATTTCAGCGCAGAAGGCTTTCCTGTCCTTTCGCCTCATAACCTCCATGTCGTCCGATGTAGTGATTGCATTTTCTCCCTCAGGGTCTGCAATGATGGGTTGTGCAGGGGACTCAGGCCTGTCTCCCTGTGCTGCCTCTCCTTTTTTGAAATAAGTAGACACTGTCTGAGTTTTTCTTCGAACTGTTTTGTTAGATGCCATCCTGGTATATTTAGAGATTCTTTATTGCTGTAGTTATTTAAATAACTAGCGCCGGTGGGAATGGAGCTCAGGTACTAAGCATCCATTCACCTCCCCGACGTCATGTGACCTCCATGGAAAATTTTAACAATAACCTGATTCATCCTGAAATGGATTCAATTTTCCCAAATCTCTATAACATTGCTAAAGTAAGAATGAGAACTGCGTTTTGGGATGAATACATTATGTAGAATAGGTACTAGCCTGTTTCTCTATGAAAAACATTTCCCAAACTTTGGCTGTCTTAGAGACCAGGTCACTTTACATTTCTTCCTTGTCCCCTCTTTGTCTCTCCTCCCTCCACCCCTTGCAGAGCCCCACACTCCCCAGAACAGGAAGTGAAACAGGTGGTTGCAGAGCAAAGGAGAGCAGTGGAGGGACTAATGAAAATGCTTGCAGGAGTTCAGTTTCACAGGTTTCATTTTTGATATTTCACTGGCAATTGCTGTTCACTAGTTACAAGATGTCGAATTTCTGGGAAAGAAATGCCAAAAACAAACTTGTAGAAATAGAAGCAGTGCTGGAAAAAAATGCTGAATATGAAGAATATGTGTCTTTTTATCCACCAATACTACCGAAAGCAAACCAAGTCTATATCTACAAGTCCCGATCCTTTGATCAGACAAATATGGATTTTCGCTTTGACCAATATACCTGGAGACAAAAAGGGTCAAATTTACAGAATATTAAAAGGTATGAAGGTAAAGTTTTGAAAAGATATCACATTCGAACAAAATACTTTCAAAAAGGCTCTCCAGAATTCCGCAGAAATGTACACTGCTTGATTAAAGGCAAAGAAATAACGACATCAGAGTACTACTTGTTACATTACCTGGGAGATGAAACAGTGTTGTTGGCACTAAACATGGGAATTCAAAATGTGACAAGATGTATCTGCCATCTAAAATAGCTGTATACAACAAAAGACAGGGGTGCCCAATGCTACATCCAATTGACAAAACATATATGGTAATAAGTATAAAGTTTAAATACTATAATAATAATAATAATAATAATAATAATAATAATAATAATTACTTGGTTATTTAGTTAAACCCTTTGGCCAAAGTGTCGTAAGCCTGCATACCAAACGTCAAGGTATAACCAAAAATGCAGTCCTACACTACACTGTGAACCCTTCCCTTTACCTCTGTATGAGGAGAAAGAACCATAGTAGGTCCTGTTCTTGCAGCAATGTGAAAAGACCTACCAAGTTAAAAAGGTGAGGAGGAGTGAGCTCTGGGGGGAGGTGCCACCTACCGCCATACAACTGTTACCAGTCAGAAATTGATTAACACACATTCCCAGCTAGCTCAAATTCCTACAGCAACCACATTATGCATATATATTTATGCCAAAAAAGACGCTCAGTAGGACTGTTTTTTGAGATAAATATATATTCATGATGTGGTGGGTGTATGAGTTTGAGCAGCTGGGAATGTGTGTTAATTACTGTAGGTTGATACATCCTGTACTGGATTTAACACTGTATATACTGTACAATAGAAAGTGGAGAGGAAAGGCTTACATAAAATGGTTATTTTGCGTGCCATACTTACCTGTATCATACTTACTGTTCCTGTACTTACCATACTACAGTACAGTACAATACCTTACTACTTTCCTGTGGCCTGCCCATTACGCTATAAAAGAATAGCAACACAGTCGCAATATGATCAATATATTTATTGCATCTTTGTACGGTGAGTATGTTGTTCCAGAAACTCATTATTCCTTTTGCTAATTCATCCTTTTTGGATGGTTTCACCACTTTTCTGATATAATCCTTCAACTGATGCCATACCAATTCGATGGGATTCAAGTCTGGGGATCTTTAATTGGATGGGGGAAAAAAGGTGAATTAGTTAAAGAGATATACTGGAAACAATGGTAAACAATGAGAAACGATTATCGAACTTACTGCAGTGGCATCTTAACCCAGTTGATACTGCTGGCAAGAATATGGGTAATAGACGTGGTGTACTGCTGCGACACACTTTATTCGAGCAAATACCCAGTATGTACCTGGCAGATACCTGGAATGCGCCGCTCCTCACCTCAGACAAGCCCCGTTGCGTTTGCCTTCCCAGCCATGGTTCATGCCTGGCTGACGGGCGGCTGATCTGTTAAATGATAATGATTAGGATTTAATAGGCTGCAATGCTTCGCGTGTCTACCAGATGGCATAAATTCATGAATTGTAATGCAGTATATATATATATACTGTGCAGTATTGCAGCCAGCGGGAATAAAATGCTTCAATCCCTGCCTGGAAAATAACACAATGCACTCGGGCAGAAAACAGTCACAAACCTCAATACACCCGAGTATACCCGAATTCGTGGGACTAGCCGAGCTCGAATAAAGTGTGTCGCCAGTGTATTTCGGGTCATTGTCCTGGAAGAAACAGTGACCAGATGGGAAATCACGCCTAATGTATTCAACAAGCTTTGGCTCAATTTCTCTTGAAAAAATACTTTATCCATGATTTCTGGAGCAAGAAAAGAAAAATGCTAGCCCTTGAGTCTCTGCTGCAGCCTACGGGAGGGTGTTGTATTTTAGAAGTGTTTTGTTTTGTATTTTTTCCGAATAAATCCTTGAATTTTTACATCTGGCTGCGACTTTGCTGAGGTGGAGTCTGAGGGGCAGTGGAACCTGGAGGAAAAAGAAACCTTTGCTGAGCCTAGACTTACACAAGGCCGTGTAAGTACATATATTTATACCTATAGAGAAAGAAAAAGCGCCAGATCGATGTGTAAAATCCAATAATAAAGGTTTAATTTACCACGAACATAGACAATTGCACACTCACACTTTGCCAGTGTATTAAAAGCGTTGTATGGGACAAACCCATGCACCAAACAGATGTCAGACTGCAGCAAGTTCCTTCCGTTCCATCTGGCTGTGCAAACCGCAAGGCTTCACTGCTACTGGTGTCACCGTCTCAGTGTCTCTCCGGCAACCCGAATGAGCAGCTTGCAGTTCCTATTCAGCACAGCTCCTCTTGGATGAGATGACAGGGAACTCCTGTGCTGGTGTCTGTGTTTAGGCATCTGGACTGCTCCACCACCGTAGTTCCTAAACCATGTGACCCTATACGTTTCTTCTGACTCGGCGGATTTCATCAGGGGATGGACTATCATTGTAATGGCTTGCTATTTATAATGCCTCAGTCCAATTAAACAAATACAACCCAAATGGTTTTGATAATTGATTCAGGTCATCTGTGCTGGATGTTACTATAAGATAACAGGTTAACATTAAGCATACTACTTTCAGAGAAAACAGTAATTAGAGGTAATATTAATGAACTATATCACATATCACAGTTAGCTATAAGGAAGTATAAAATGTATCTTATATAAAATATAACATTGATCCATTTGACATTGTTATTCATTATTGAAAATTGAAAAAAAAACCTATATAACTGATGCTGCTGATCTCATAATTTTTTTTATGACAAATAAATTAATTGCAATTGATCTATAATCCTCACAGCCATAATAAAGATGTCAAGGGTAATAATATATATAAAAAATGAATGACTAAAATAATTAATAAACTAAACCACAATGTATTATATTAATGTTAATGAAATAAATGTCTAAGCTTGATGAAATTAATCACACATCGTGATACTATGAGTAGTAGAACGATGTGTGACTTAAGGAAGAAATTAGACATATGTTTATAAATAAACATGCTGCATGTAACACTAAAGATTAATTGTATACACCAAAAATGGTGAAAACAAAACAACCTACAATACACATAAAGCATATATATACATACACATATTAATAAAAAATTAATAAAAATTTGTTATAAAATGAAATAAATAAAATATACCATAAAGGATTTAATACATAATAAATGAAAAGATTATTAGAACAAATTAATGCTATGTAATTTATTATTGGGATTATGTACTGTATATACACCAAATTGAGAGAGACTTTAGAACTTTATAGACAGAGAATATATGAACAAGGAATATATATATATATATATATATATATATATATATATATATATATATATATATATACTAATGTGTGTCACTCCTAGTGAACTAGTATATCACAAATGAATCATGTGGAAAATGTATAAGGATAAAAGGAACAAAATAATTAGTTTTCTCAAAAATTGATATATCTACCCCCAAAAAATGGGAGTATTATCATAATAATTATATAATAACACAAAAGGAGGAAGAAAAAGGAAAAAGGGAAAGGAAAAAGGAGTCTACAAAGAATAAATAATAGAGCATGGAGACCAAATATAAGATGCCAGCAATCCATAATATATACATTTATATGATATAAAAAAAAAACGATATATAGATTAATGAATTTTTTGAATATATAATATATGAATATCTGATAATGTGTATACAATTTAAAATAACTAAATAAAATTATGAATAATGTGTGTGTCTATTTGTATTCTCTAATTGATTATAACTATGTGCATGATGTATTTACATGAGATATTATAATCTCGTGAATGATATTAACTAATGTGTGTGATAAAAGTATGTGATATAAATTGTTATAAAAAAACTAAATGATTTAAATGTATTTAAATTTAAATTTAATGTTTTTAAATTACATTCCTGGCCAGGGAACCCTTCAGACGCCACCACATGGGGAAACTGAGGGAACATGCTAAACACGTTCAAACCAGACCTCTGTAACCCCCCTGACAGTGAAATAAAGGAAAATAGCCATTAAACTATGGTACTTGTATCGATGCAATCATTGAGACCCCTTGGATTCAACGTATCTAACACATAAATCCAATAGGTCTCCCTTATATTTAATTTCTTATGTCTATCACCGCTCAATAATGTGGAAGGGATTAATTCCAATTCCATAACAGAAATGGAAGAAGGATCTTTATTATATTTCTCAAGATAGTGTCTTGATAGGCTATGTGTAGTCAGACCATGAATGTGCTCTAAAAAGCGCGTGCTTAAAGTGCGTGCTGTCCTGCCAATGTATTGATAGCCACAAGGGCATACAATGATGTAAATAACAAATGTAGATAGACAATTGATCTGACCTTTTACTGCATGAATGGATTTATTGAAGTGTGAGGCAATATGATCCACTTTTTGTAGATGTCTACATGTTAGACATCTCGTACGCCCACAAAATGAATTGCCATTCTAAGGCATAACACGTATGGAATGATCGATGTTTTGCTTCAAACGACTTGGAGCCAGTAAAGTTTTTAAATTCCTTGCTTTTTTTTAAACTACAGAAATTCTTGATGGTAATTTTGAGCCAATGATAGGATCTCTCAAAATAATGCTCCAATGTCTATTTAAAATAGATGTTATGCCTTGAGCTGCATTGTTATATGTGGTAACAAAAAGAGGAGATTTATCAGATGTTTTAGATTCACCAATTTTTTCTGTAATACCTCTAAAATTCTTCTTTTTTGATTTCTCAAGCAGGTCAATACGATTTAAAGCACTGACCTGTCTGAAAGTCTCATGGATAATGTGTACATCATAACCTTTGATATAAATTTCTTGACTAACAGTTCCCCCTGGGCCAGAAAATCAGAATCAAGAGAACAATTTCTCCTGATTCTGAGAAACTTGCCCCTGGGGATGTTATCTAACCACTTTCTGTAATGGTTACTTTTGTTGTGTAGGCTGCAACGGACTTAAAATTCGTTTTTGTGATAATTTTATGATCCTCATTAATACCTAGTTCTAGATCTAAAAAGACTATTTTCTCCTTATTGATATCAAACGTGAATTTCAAATCCATATCATTATTGTTAAAAGAATTCAATTTTAATTCCAACTCTTCCAATTGCCCATCCCAAATAATAATAATGTCGTCTATGTAACGGCCATAGAACACCAGGCTGGCCCCCAGATCTGCATCACCCCAAACATGGTGTTCCTCCCACAAACCCATGTAGAGGTTTGCATAACTGGGGGCAAACCTGGTGCCCATGGCCATCCCACATACCCGTAAATAATACAAATCTTCAAACAAAAAAAAATTGTGCTCCAAAATGAATGAAATGGCTTGTAATATGAATGTAGTCTGCCTATTACCTATGCTTTTCTCTTGATCTAAAAAATGTTTAGTAGCCAGTAGACCTTTATCATGTTTGATACATGTGTATAAAGATGCTACGTCGCATGTGGCCCAGATGTATGTGGGCTTCAGTGTAATTTCGGAGATGGAGTCAAGGACGTGCAGCGTGTCCCTAAGATAAGATCTTAGTTTGCTCACTATAGGTTGTAAAAAGTAATCCACATATTGGGACACGCTGGACATCATCGACTCCACCCCCGAAACAATGGGTCTAAATGGAGGTATAGCGATGTGTTTGTGCAATTTGGGGATGTGGTAGAATATGGGGGTTCTGGGTGAACGGATGTATAAAAAATTAAATTCTGATTTGCTGATAATACTCATATCAAAGGCCTTAGTCAGAAAATCCTTATACTGAACCTGGAAATCTTCCATAGGATCTTTACCCAAAACACGATAGGAGGATTGGTCACCCAGCAGGCGGTATGCCTCTGTTAGATCGTCCACTCTGTCCTGCAGGACGATCCCCCCCTCCTTGTCTGCATGTCTGATGATAAGATTACCCATATTACTTAACTCCCTTAATGCAACATTTTCTTCCTTGGATAGAATCTTTTTTTGTATAGTGGTGATATTCTGACACATGGATTCAAAATCTTTTAACACCATGGCGTAGAAAGTTTCTATAAAGGCTCCCTTTGAATGGTACGGAAAAAACATGGATTTGGCTGTAAATGGAGAATGTATTATGTTCTCTGTGTTTATTCAATTGATATCAATAGAACTCTGAGGAATTTCATTATGTTCTATATTCAAATGTGGACCCTCCTGATCCTGTTCAATAAGCACTTCTAATTGAGACGCAGCATAACTAATATTAACATTGTATGAAAGTAGACAATCTGATTCATATGTTGTCAACTGACTTAACACTTGTAGTTGTGTTAACTCTGATGTTGGTGTGTTTTCCACAAGTAATGCAGTCATTGTATCGATACAAGCAACCTCTTGTGCACTGAATATACCCTGTCAATCTTTATTTTGTAATGTAAAATGTCTCATAAGAGTAATCTTCCTGATATATTTATTCAAATCTACAAATAGATCGAATCTATTAGGAAGACAACTTGGTGCAAATGAGAGCCCCCTGGCCAGGAGCAAAATGTGATTAGTAGATAAAATAAATGTACATAAATTAAAAATATCGTGACTTTCTGGATTGCTGGCTCTTAACTTACTCTCCTTCTTTCTTTGGTCACGCTTCCCTCCCCAGGTTCCTGGCTGCTTCTCTGTCTTCGCTGAGGAGTGAATGCTTGGTAGGTCGGTTGTCGATCCCATAAAGGGTAGGATTTCCCTTTTTCCCGAGTCTCCTGTTATGTCACTAATTCTAAAAAAGAAGCAGTATGAGATTTTTTTGTAGTAGTATTGCTTTCAGAACCAGTTTTATTAGGTTCTTTATTTTGAGTCTTAGGTATAGCTCCACTACTTTTTCCGTTTTTTTTTTCTCCAATATAATCTGTTCACATGATTCATTTTGTAAAGCCTCAAATTTGTTCTCCACTGGACAAACAAACTGGGCCTTTTGTGTTGTTTTATCAGGTTTTAGCAAATTTATCTTTATTTTTGGATCCTGAATGAGTGGATCCTTTATCCCTGCTGTTATCTCTATATTTATCAGATTTATTATATTTGTTATATTTTTTTGGAATGTAATGTTTAGATCTATCTCTTCTGTCATGTTGTCTCCAATCTCTGACTTTGTTAGTATCATAATCAGTCTGATCTCTGACATATTTATTATTTTTTCGTTCACTGATTTCTCTCTCAAATTGGAGCACCCTAGAATCAACCAATTTATCCAATTCTAAAAATTCTTCACTTTCTGTAAAATGGACCAAAGAATGTTATATTTGCTCTATTTCTTTGGTAATTGCATTCAATTTATCTTCCCTATAAGTAATTAATAATTTAATTAGAGTGAAGGAACAAGATTCTAAAGCATCATTCCATTTAGTCTTAAAATCAATATTTGCCTCAAACGTAAGTTTTTTAGTGAACCTCAGTCCCCTAGGGACCATTTTGGCATCTAAATAATTTTGCAATGATAAAAGGTCCAGACAATGTTTCATCTCTTCCTTAGCCAGCCTCTTAAGCTTAAAAAAGCTGGTCTTTAAATCTATATTTTACCTCAACAGTTTCTGACATATCAATTTCTACACATTCAGCATATTGTTGTCTCCTAATAAGCCTCTCTTTACTTGATTTAATCATTTTGACAAATAAGAACCAGCGCAACAATTGCAGGATAAGTGTATATACCACAGGCAGCTATCAACAGTTGGTGATAAACAGTAATAAAGAAATTAATAGACAGTGCCTGTGATAGCATACACCCAAATTGCTGCAACTCTGAATCTGATTGACAAAATGCCACACCCTGCACAGATGCCTATATACAAACTATATATAGTTTTTAGAAAATGTGGTAAGGATCAGGATGATGGACATATAAATAACACGTTTGAATTAAAATAGTGAAAAAATGTGCAAATGAAAAAAAGACATAAAATGTAACCATAAAAATAATCAAAATATGAAAAATGAAATCATAAAAAATAAAATGTTCAAAAAATAAAAATATATATCTTATATTTTATATAAGATACATTTTATACTTCCTGATAGCTATCTGTAATATGTGATATAGTTCATTAATATTACCTCTAATTACTGTTTTCTCTCAAAGTAGTATGCTTAATGTTAACCTGTTACCTTATAGTAACATCCAGCACAGATGACCTGTAAACATTACACTCCAAAAAATATAACAAATGTAATAAATCTGATAAATATAGAGATAACCACAGGGATAAAGGATCCACTCAATCAGAATCCAAAGATAAAGATAAATATGCTAATAAACCTGATAAAACAACACAAAAGTCCCAGTTTGTTTGTCCAGTGGAGAACAAATTTGAGGCTGAACAGATTATATTGGAGAAAAAAGAACCGGAAAAAAGTAGTGTAGCTATTGTATTGTATTGTATTGTATTGTATGTCTTTATTTATATAGTGCCATTAATGTACATAGCGCTTCACAGTAGTAATACATGTGGTAATCAAATAAATAACAGATAATATAAATAACAGATCATGGGAATAAGTGCTTTAGACATAAACGTAACATTAAGGAGGAGGAGTCCCTGCCCCGAGGAGCTTACAGTCTAATTGGTAGGTAGGGAGAACGTACAGAGACAGTAGGAGGGAGTTCTGGTAAGTGCGTCTGCAGGGGGCCAAGATTTATGTATCATGTTCAAAAAATATTGACGATCAAAAAATAAAAATAAAATGTCCTGTAACTGTAAAAAACCTTAAAGGAAAAATATGGTCCGGGCAGCTTCTTTCTTGGGGTCAACAACCTCCCCAACGATACCTATTAGAAAAAAAGAGAAAGAAAAAGCGCCCAATCTATGTGTAAAATCCAATAATAAAGGTTTAATTTACCACAAACATAGACAATTTGCCAGTGTATTAAAAGCGTTGTATGGGACAAACCCATGCACCAAACAGATGTCAGACTGCAGCAAGTTCCTTCCGTTCCATCTGGTTGTGCAAACCGCAAGGCTTCACTGCTACTGGTTTCACCGTCTCAGTGTCTCTCCGGCAACCCAAATGAGCAGCTTGCAGTTCCTATTTGGCACGGCTCCTCTTGGATGAGATGACAGGGAACTCCTGTGCTGGTGTCTGTGTTTAGGCATCTGGACTGCTCCACCACCGTAGTTCCTAAACCACGTGACCCTACGCGTTTCTTCTGACTCGGCGGATTTCATCAGGGGATGGACAATCATTGTAATAGCTTGCTATTTATAATGCCTCAGTCCAAATTAAACAAATACAACCCAAAGATTCAGGTCATCTGTGCTGGATGTTACTATAAGGTAACAGGTTAACATTAAGCATACTACTTTGAGAGAAAACAGTACAGTAATTAGAGGTAATATTAATGAACTATATCACATATTACAGTTAGCTATAAGGAAGTATAAAATGTATCTTATATAAAATATAAGATATATATATATTTTTTTATTTTTTGATCGTCAATATTTTTTAACATTTTATTTTTTATGATTTCATTTTTCATATTTTGATTATTTTTATGGTTACATTGTATGTAATTTTTTCATTTGCACATTTTTTCACTATTTTAATTCAAACGTGTTTTTTATATCTCCATCATCCTGATCCTTACCACATTTTCTAAAAACTATATATAGTTTGTATATAGGCATCTGTGCAGGGTGTGGCATTTTGTCAATCAGATTCAGAGTTGCAGCAATTTGGGTGTATGCTATCACAGGCACTGTCTATTAATTTCTTTATTACTGTTTATCACCAACTGTTGATAGCTGCCTGTGGTATATACACTTATCCTGCAATTGTTACACTGGTTCTGATTTGTCAAAATGATTAAATCAAGTAAAGAGAGGCTTATTAGGAGACAACAATATGCTGAATCTGCAGAAATTGATATGTCAGAAACTGTTGAGGATAGTATAGATTTAAAGACCAGCTTTTTTAAGCTTGAGAGGCTGGCTAAGGAAGAGATGAAACATTGGCTGGACCTTTTATCATTGCAAAATTATTTAGATGCCAAAATGGTCCCTAGGGGACTGAGGTTCACTAAAAAACCTACATTTGAGACAAATATTGATTTTAAGACTAAATGGAATGATGCTTTATAATCTTGTTCATTCACTCTAATTGAATTATTAATTACTTATAGGGAAGATAAATTGAATGAAATTGCCAAAGAAATAGAGCAAATATAACATTCTTTGGTCCATTTTACAGAAAGTGAAGAATTTTTAGAATTGGATAAATTGGTTGATTCTAGGGTGCTCCAATTTGAGAGAGAAATCAGTGAACGAAAAAATAATAAATATGTCAGAGATCAGACTGATTATGATACTGACAAAGTTAGAGATTGGAGACGACATGACAGAAGAGATAGATCTAAACACTACACTCCAAAAAAATATAACAAATATAATAAATCTGATAAATATAGAGATAACCACAGGGATAAAGGATCCACTCATTCAGTATCCAAAGATAAAGATAAATATGCTAATAAACCTGATAAAACAACACAAAAGTCCCATTTTGTTTGTCCAGTGGAGAACAAATTTGAGGCTTTACAAAATGAATCATGTGAACAGATTATATTGGAGAAAAAAGAACCGGAAAAAAGTAGTGTAGCTATTGTATTGTATTGTATTGTATGTCTTTATTTATATAGTGCCATTAATATACATAGCGCTTCACAGTAGTAATACATGTGATAATCAAATAAATAACAGATAATATAAATAACAGATCATGGGAATAAGTGCTTTAGACATAAAATTAACTTTAAGGAGGAGGAGTCCCTGCCCCGAGGAGCTTACAGTCTAATTGGTAGGTAGGGAGAACGTACAGAGACAGTAGGAGGGAGTTCTGGTAAGTGCGTCTGCAGGGGGCCAAGATTTATGTATCATGTGTTCAGAATATTCTCAGTGCTATTAATATGCTTCTTTAAGCAAGTGTGTCTTAAGGTGGGTCTTAAAGGTGGATAGAGAGGGTGCAAGTCGGGTACTGAGGGGAAGGGCATTCCAGAGGTGTGGGGCAGTCAGGGAAAAAGGTTTAAGGCGGGAGAGGGCTTTAGATACAAAGGGGGTAGAAAGAAGACATCCTTGAGAAGAACGCAAGAGTCGGGATGGTGCATAGCGAGAAATTAGGGCTGAGATTTAAGGAGGGGCAGAAGAGTGTAAAGCTTTAAAAGTGAGGAGAAGAATGGAGTGTGAGATGCGGGATTTGATCGGAAGCCAGGGGAGGGATTTCAGTAGGGGAGATGCTGAGACAGATCTAGGAAAGAGTAGAGTGATTCTGGCAGCAGCATTTAGGATAGATTGTAGATGAGACATGTCAGAGGCAGGAAGGCCGGACAGCAGGAGGTTACAGTAATCAAGGCGGGAGAGAATGAGGGCCTGAGTCAGAGTTTTAGCAGTCGAGCAACAGAGGAAAGGGCGTATTTTTGTTATATTGCAGAGGAAAAAGCGACAAGTTTTAGAAATGTTTTGAATGTGAGGGGCGAATGTGAGAGAGGAGTCGAGTGTGACCCCTACGCAGCGTGCTTGTGCTACTGGGTGAATGATTGTAGTTCCAACAGTAATGTGGAAGGAGGTAGTAGGGCCAGGTTTGGGAGGAAGTATGAGGAGCTCTGTTTTAGCTATGTTGAGTTTAAGGTGGCGGAGGGCCATCCAGGATGATATAGCAGAGAGACATTCAGAAACTTTGGTTTGTACAGCAGGTGTAAGGTCGGGTGTTGAAAAGTATATTTGTGTGTCGTCAGCATAGAGGTGATATTTAAACCCAAAAGATGTTATTAGGTCACCTAGAGAGAGTGTGTACAGAGAAAAGAGAAGAGGTCCCATGACAGAGCCCTGGGGTACCCCCACAGAGAGATCAATAGAGGAGGAGGAGGTGTTAGCAGAAGAGACACTGAAAGTACGATGGGAGAGGTAGGATGACATCCAGGATAGAGCTTTGTTCCGAATACCAAGAGTATGGAGAATGTGAAGGAGAAGAGGGTGATCCACAGTATCAAATGCTGCAGAGAGGTCGAGTAATATGAGCAGAGTGTAATGACCTCTGTCTTTGGCAGCATGGAGGTCGTCAGTTATTTTAGTATGGGCTGTTTCCATGGAGTGAGCAGTGCGGAAGCCAGATTGTAAAGGGTCTAGGAGAGAATAGGTGTTGATAAAATGGAGCAAGTGAGAGAATACAAGACGTTCAAGGAGTTTAGAGGCAAAAGGCAGGAGCGAGACAGGTCGATAGTTAGAAAGACAAGTAGGGTCAAGCTTGCTGTTTTTGAGTAATGGTATGACTGTTGCATGTTTGAAGGAGGATGGAAAGGTTCCAGAGCAGAGGGAGGAGTTAAAAATGTGTGTGAGCGTAGGGATTATAGTAGGAGCAAAAGGTTTTAGGAGATGAAAGGGAATGGGGTCAAGAGGACAAGTGGTAGAGGGAAAAGAGGCGATCAACAGTGACACATCCTCCTCTGAGACAGTGGAAAAAGAGTCAAGGAAGGCAGGAGGAGAGTTGGGAAGAGGTGTAGTATGGGAGGAAGAAACAGAGGGGATGTTCTGCCGTATGGATTCCACCTTTTCCTTAAAATAGTCAGCAAAGTCCTGAGCAGAGATGGAGGAAGGAGAGGCAGCTGAGGGTGGTTTGAGTAGAGTATCAAAGACAGAGAACAGTCGGCGTGGGTTAGACTTGTGCATGTTGATTAGTGCAGAAAAGTAGGCTTGTTTAGCTTGCGAGAGGGCAGAGTTGAAACAGGATAGCATAAATTTGTAGTGAAGGAAGTCTGCGAGAGTGTGAGACTTCCTCCAGAGGCGTTCAGAGGAAGAAGTGGAGGAACGCAGCATGCGTGTGTGGGAATTTAGCCAGGGTCTAGGGTTAGAAGGGCGAGTGCGCCAGAGAGAAAGCGGGGCATGTAGATCAAGAGACGAGGACAAGACAGAGTTGTAGTTCCTGACCAGGTTGTCGGGGTCTGTAGCAGAGCTGAGAGAGGAGAGGGAGGAGCGTAAAGTGGACACAAAGTCAGGTAAGTGAATAGAGCGCAGAATTCTGCAGAACCGGGGGGTATATGGAGGTGGAGAAGGGGAGAAGCGAGATAGAGAGAATGAGATGAGATGATGGTCAGAGAGAGGAAAAGATGAAATGGAGAAATCGGAGAGAGAGAATTTCTTAGTGAAAACCAGGTCTAAGTAATGGCCATCCTTTTGGTGCTGGCTGCAGTCCACTGTTGAAGGCCAAAAGAAGAGGTTAGAGAAAGAAAGCGGGAAGCCCAAGGGAGAGAGGTGTCATCAATGTGGCAATTGAAGTCCCCAAGGAGAAGAACAGGGGAGTCTGAGGAGAGGAAGAAAGAAAGTCAGGATTCAAATTGAGGGAGAAAGGCAGAAGGGGGTAGAGTAGAGGTAAGTGGGTGATAGATGACCGCCACATGGAAAGGGAGAGGAGAGAAAATCTGGACAGTGTGAGCCTCAAAGGAGGGATAAGCAAGAGAGGGAGGAATAGGAAGGGTTCGATAATGACAGAGAGAGGAGAGCAGGAGCCCCACGCCGTAGGCTATACCTAAGACTCAAAATAAAGAACCTAATAAAACTGGTTCTGAAAGCAATACTACAACAAAAAAAAATCTCATACTGCTTCTTTTTTAGAATTAGTGACATAACAGGAGACTCGGGAAAAAGGGAAATCCTACCCTTTATGGGATCGACAACCGACCTACCAAGCATTCACTCCTCAGCGAAGAAAGAGAAGCAGCGAGGAACCCGGGGAGGGAAGCGTGAACAATGAAAGAAGGAGAGTAAGTTAAGAGCAAGCAATCCAGAAAGTCACGGTATTTTTAATTTATTTACATTTATTTTATCTACTAATCACATTTTGCTCCTGGCCAGGGGGCTCTCATTTGCACCCAGTAGTCTTCCTAATAGATTCGATCTATTTGCAGATTTGAATAAATATATCAGGAAGATTACTCTTATGAGACATTTTACATTACAAAATAAAGATCGACAGGGTATATTCAGTGCACAAGAGGTTGCTTGTATCGATACAATGACTGCATTACTTGTGGAAAACACACCAACATCAGAGTTAACACAACTGCAAGAGTTAAGTCAGTTGACAACATATGAATCAGGTTGTCTACTTTCATCCAATGTTAATATTAGTTATGCTGCATCTCAATAAGAAGGGCTTATTGAACAGGATCAGGAGGGTCCACATTTGAATATAGAACATAATGAAATTCCTCAGAGTTCTATTGATATCAATTGAATAAACACAGAGAACATAATACATTCTCCATTTACAGCCAAATCCATGTTTTTTCCGTACCATTCAAAGGGAGCCTTTATAGAAACTTTCTACGCCATGGTGCTAAAAGATTTTGAATCCATGTGTCAGAATACCACCACTATACAAAAAAAGATTCTATCCAAGGAAGAAAATGTTGCATTAAGGGAGTTAAGTAATATGGGTGATCTTATCATCAGACAGGCAGACAAGGGGGGGGGTCGTCCTGCAGGACAGAGTGGACTATCTAACAGAGGCATACCGCCTGCTGGGTGACCAATCCTCCTATCGTGTTTTGGGTAAAGATCCTATGGAAGATTTCCAGGTTCAGTATAAGGATTTTCTGACTAAGGCCTTTGATATGAGTATTATCAGCAAATCAGAATTTAATTTTTTATACATCCGTTCACCCAGAACCCCCATATTCTACCACATCCCAAATTGCGCAAACACATCACTATACCTCCAGGTAGACCCATTGTTTCGGGGGTGGTGTTGATGATGTCCAGCGTGTCCCAATATGTGGATTACTTTTTACAACCTATAGTGAGCAAACTAAGATCTTATCTTAGGGACACGCTGCACGTCCTTGACTCCATCTCCGAAATTACATGGAAGCCCACATACATCTGGGCCACATGCGACATAGCATCTTTATACACATGTATCAAACATGATAAAGGTCTACTGGCTACTAAACATTTTTTAGACCAAGAGAAATATATAGGTAATAGGCAGACTACATCCATATTACAAGCCATTTCATTCATTTTGGAGCACAATTATTTTTTGTTTGAAGATTTGTATTATTTACGGGTATGTGGGATGGCCATGGGCACCAGGTTTGCCCCCAGTTATGCAAACCTCTACATGAGTTTGTGGGAGGAACACCATGTTTGGGGTGATGCAGATCTGGGGTCCGGCCTGGTGTTCTATGGCCGTTACATAGACGACATTATTATTATTTGGGATGGGCAACTGGAAGAATTGGAATTAAAATTGAATTCTTTTAACAATAATGATATGGATTTGAAGTTCACGTTTGATATCAAAAAGGAGAAAATAGTCTTTTTAGATCTAGAACTAGGTATTAATGAGGATCATAAAATTATCACAAAAACGAATTTTAATCCGTTACAGCAAACAGTTATCTACACAACAAAAGTAACCATTACAGAAAGTGGTTAGATAACATCCCCAGGGGCCAGTTTCTCAGAATCAAGAGAAATTGTTCACTTGATCCTGATTTTCTGGCCCAGGGGGAAATGTTAGTCAAGAAATTTATATCAAAAGGTTATGATGTACACATTATCCATGAGACTTTCAGACAGGTCGGTGCTTTAAATCGTGTTGACCTGCTTGAGAAATCAAAAAAGAAGAATTTTAACGGTATTACAGAAAAAATTGGTGAATCTAAAACATCTGATAAATCTCCTCTTTTTGTTACCACATATAACAATGCAGCTCAAGGCATAACATCTATTTTAAATAGACATTGGAGCATTATTTTGAGAGATCCTATCATTGGCTCAAAATTACCATCAAGAATTCCTGTAGTTTTTAAAAAAGCAAGGAATTTAAAAACTTTATTGGCTCTAAGTCGTTTGAAGTAAAACATCGATCATTCCATACGTGTTATGCCTAAGAATGGCAATTCATCTTGTGGGCGTACTAGATGTCTAACATGTAGACATCTACAAAAAGTGGATCATATTTCCTCACACTTCAATAAATCCATTCATGCAGTAAAAGGTCAGATCAATTGTCTATCTACATTTGTTATTTACATCATTGTATGCCCTTGTGGTTATCAATACATTGACAGGACAGCACGCACTTTAAGCACGCGCTTTTTAGAGCACAGGCATAGCATCATTCATGGTCTGACTACACATAGCCTATCAAGACACTATCTTGAGAAACATAATAAAGATCCTTCTTCCCTTTCTGTTATGGGATTGGAATTAATTCCTTCCACATTATTGAGCGGTGATAGACATAAGAAACTAAATATCAGGGAGACCTATTGGATTTATATATTAGAAACGTTGAATCCAAGGGGTCTCAATGATTGCATCGATACAAGTACCATAGTGTAATGGCTATTTTCCTTTATTTCACTGTCAGGGGGGTTACAGAGGTCTGGTTTGAACGTGTTTAGCATGTTCCCTCAGTTTCCCCATGTGGTGGCTTCTGAAGGGATCCCTGGCAAGGAATGTAATTTAAATATATTAAATTTAAATTTAAATACATTTAAATCATTTAGTTTGTTGATGACAATTTATATCACATACTTTTATCACACACATTAGTTAATATCATTCACGAAATTATAATATCTCATGTAAATACATCATGCACATAGTTATAATCAATTAGAGAATACAAATAGACACACACATTATTCATAATTTTATTTAGTTATTTTCAATTGTATACACATTATCAGATATTCATATATTATATATTCAAAAAATTCCTTCATCTATATATCATTTTTTTTATATATCATATAAATGTATATATTATGGATTGCTGGCATCTTATATTTGGTCTCCATGCTCTATTATTTATTCTTTGTCCACTCCTATTTCCTTTCCCTTTTTCCTTCTTTTGTGTTATTATGTAATTATTATGATAATACTCCCATTTTTTGGGGGTAGATATATCAATTTTTGAGAAAACTAATTATTTTGTTCCTTTTATCCTTATACATTTTCCACATGATTCATTTGTGATATACTAGTTCACTAGGAGTGACACACATTAGTATGTATGACATATGTATATGTATATATATATATATATATATATATATATATATATATATATATATATATATAAATTCCTTTTTCATATATTCTCTGTCTATAAAGTTCTAAAAGTCTCTCTCAATTTGTTGTATATACATAATCCCAATAATACATTACATATCATTAATTTGTTCTAATAATCATTCCATTTATTATGTATTAAATCCTTTATGGTATATTTTATTTAATTCATTTTATAATTTTTTTATTAATTTTTTATTAATTTTTTATTAATATTTGTTTATATATATATGCTTTATGTGTATTGTAGGTTGTTTTGTATTCACCATTTTTGGTGTTTACAATTAATCTTTAGTGTTACATGCAACATGTTTATTTATAAACATATGTCTAATTTCTTCCTTAAGTCACACATCGTTCTACTACTCATAGTATCACGATGTGTGATTAATTTAATCAAGCTTAGACATTTATTTCATTAACATTAATATAATACATTGTGTTTTAGTCTATTAATTATTTTAGTCATTCATTTTGTATATATATATTATTATCCTTGACATCTTTATTATGGCTGTGAGGATTATAGATCAATTGCAATTAATTTATTTGTCATCAAAAATATATGAGATCAGCAACATCAGTTATATAGGTTGTTTATCAATTTTCAATAATGAATAACAATGTCAAATGGATCAATGTTATATTTTATATAAGATACATTTTATACTTCCTTATAGCTATCTGTGATATGTGATATAGTTCATTAATATTACCTCTAATTACTGTTTTCTCTCAAAGTAGTATGCTTAATGTTAACCTGTTACCTTATAGTAACATCCAGCACAGATGACCTGAATCAATTATCAAAACCATTTGGGTTGTATTTGTTTAATCGGACTGAGGCATTATAAATAGCAAGCCATTACAATGATAGTCCATCCCCTGATGAAATCTGCCGAGTCGGAAGAAACGTATAGGGTCATATGGTTTAGGAACTACGGTGGTGGAGCAGTCCAGATGCCTAAACACAGACACCAGCACAGGAGTTCCCTGTCATCTCATCCAAGAGGAGCCATGCCGAATAGGAACTGCAAGCTGCTCATTCGGGTTGCCAGAGAGACACTGAGACGGTGACACCAGTAGCAGTGAAGCCTTGCGGTTTGCACAGCCAGATGGAACGGAAGGAACTTGCTGCAGTCTGACATCTGTTTGGTGCATGGGTTTGTCCCATACAACGCTTTTAATACACTGGCAAAGTGTGAGTGTGCAATTGTCTATGTTCGTGGTAAATTAAACCTTTATTATTGGATTTTACACATGGATCGGACGCTTTTTCTTTCTCTTTTTTTCTAATTGGTATCGTTTGGGAGGTTGTTGACCCCAAGAAAGAAGCTGCCTGGACCAGATTTTTCCTTTAAGGTTTTTTACACAGTTACAGGACATTTTATCAATATTTTTTGAACATTTTATTTTTTATGATTCCATTTTTCATATTTTGATTATTTTTATGGTTACATTTTATATATAATTTTTTCATTTGACATTTTTTTACTATTTTAATTCAAACGTGTTATTTATATCTCCATCATCCTGATCCTTACCACATTTTCTAAAAACTATATATAGTTTGTATATAGGCATCTGTGCAGGGTGTGGCTTTTTGTCAATCAGATTCAGAGTTGCAGCAATTTGGGTGTATGCTATCACAGGCGCTGTCTATTAATTTCTTTATTACATATATTTATACATTTATATATCTTCCCAATCATATACCCCCCCCATAGAATGAGGAGTGTGTTGGGGTGTCACACACAGCCCAGGGATCACTAAGGAGAGTCAAGAATCCCTCAGGGACAGAAATATACCTTTTGAAATTGCACTCACACAAGGCCGTGTGAGTATATAGGATTATAGCCCTCTATTCCCAGCCAGTATACCTAGCACACCTAAGTGTGCATTGACTGTGGTAGTCTATGTGTCAGGTAAGTCTGAATTATTTGCCCATTAGTTGTGTATTATTCTCTCATTCCCTATGTCTTCCCGCCCCCTATATTTCAATGAGATTGGGGGAGAACCCTAAGAAGGAAGACAAGAAAACTACATTTAAACTGAAGGAAGGGCGACATAATTTCCTGAGAATATCAGAGACAAGAAACCTATGAGAAGATTGTACTCACACAAGGCCGTGTGAGTATTTGAATTATTGACCATCTCTATCCTACAGTTATGTAGAATACACTAAAAAGAGTGCATTGACTGTGATCCGGTGGTACGCTTATGCGCACCTTGAAGTGTCAGGTAAGTCTGGCTTAATTTAAACCAGTCTGCCTTTTAGATTCATTTTTATTTATTTACCTGTTTATTATTGTTCTTTTGGTTATTTAACTGGCATTGGTTGTCCCTTGTGTTTTCTTATTTTTATCACTGTCTGCGGCGAACGTGGAAAGGTTCCCTACTAAAGGGTTCGAGCGGAAATTGGACTCCGGAAGTATATACTTATTATAAGTCACGCGTAGGGGTCCTCTTATACGGTAGTACGAATTTGGTATTTTATCTGTTTGGGTTCGATTTAGAATCCCTTAAAGAGAGAACGCCCTAGTATTGTTTATAAAAAGCTTAGATGAATTTGACTGGGATTGTGCTGCAGGCATCTTTATAGGGTTAATGGTCCTATACCTAACATGCACACCCAATCCTCTTGTGGGAACAACTTTTCCCACCTATTCCAGACATGCCAGGAGTTCATGGAACGGGCAGAAGTTGCTTCCAGGTCTGCTAAGAGCATGCGTTAACCTCACACCTGAGCTACTTAGCATACTGGGCCCAACCTCTTACCTGGCGACAGCAAGTCTGGGGTTTGGCTACCAAGTGTGAAGTGCCCATACTTCACACCGGTATCTGGTACTTACAAATATCCCAGCCACACTAACACCTCGGGTCTCTGAGGCTTTTCAACTCCGGACTTCTCTAGACACTGGGGCACCAACTTACCAGGGTGCACTTTGAAGTACGGAGATGAAAAATCCCTCACCTCATTTGTCCATAACATATGGGCATGTTAATGGATTCATTGCCGGACCGGCAGGAAAGGGTACCTGCCTTTGCATTTAAAACACCATTGGCATACAGTTTATTTATATACATATGTTCTGTAGGTGTAACAAATACAAAACTTATATGTACACTACCAACACGATTTATTCGAGCAGGGCTAGTTCCGCAAGCCGGGGGATGCCCCGGCTTGCTAGCCCCACTCCCTCGGCGTGCCGCGCGTCTTCGATGCGCGGTCACGCGTCATCAGGTGCCAGCGCCCCCTGCACGCGCGTCCAGGGCTCCCCGAGGGAGCCCTGGTGTCCCGCGATGTGGGGGACGGTGGCAGGGGGTTCCGGGGGACCCGGCGGACCCGGCAGCGGGAGGGAGAGCGCCCCGATCGGAGGGCGCTCTTCCGCTGCTTCGGCGCGCGCCCGGCACCCTCCGGCGCGCGCCAGGTTACTGCTGCGGCCGAGAACGGGCAAATGCTCGAATAAACTCGGCCGCAGCAGTATAGTCATGGTTTCTTTTTACCTAGCTGCACTCCAAAAATTAGAGTGCTAGCTCTTTCCTAGCACAAGTTATCCAATTAATTAAATGGGCTCCGTGATGTGGGTTGCGGTTTGACCTATAATCGGTCTGTGTTACAAGCCGGCATACAATATATCCATGCTGGCTTTGATCGGTAACCGCGGACACGCGCCACCAATTCACCTTAAGTGGATAACGAGACGTCAAGATACCATGTATCAAGAAGGCACTCCAGCTAAACCGCAGACCACTTATTCAATTGCGGTTTCAACGTCTGTGGTCTGGAAACTGATACCTATCTTTAATGCAGCTACTTACTCGCAGGCACACTTCTTCAATTTAGCGCTTGGCACAGCGTTAGAAGCTCCCCTTGTGTCGCAAATACAGTTAGCACATTTCTCATTCATTCATTTAACTGCAGCTAGATTCTGAGCTGCAAAACAGGGACAAAAAAGGTAGTGTAGGGGAAAACATGGTAATATGGTGTCAATACATTTTAACCCCGTCTGTCCCAACACGGTTTAGGGTTAACCAGCCGGACACAATACCTTTATTATTGGCCTGGTTAACCCTCTCACAGCACAGTGGAGAGCGTGCCAATGGCGGAGTGGGTCCCTGAGCCTCACAATATCATGTTTAGATCTAACATGTCTATTCGGCAATGATTTAACCAATTGGGAAGGCCTCTCTAATTGTACAACTTTATCCAATGATTCTTTGATAAGCTTATGTTTGTAACCTCTCTCAATAAACTTTTTCTCTAGAATTTTAGATTGGGAAAGAAAGTCACTTACTTAAGAACAGTTATGAAATAACTTGGGACAGTTACGATGAAACTTTCCCAAGGGTATGTTAAGCCAGTGGACTGAATGATTACTGGATGCGTGGACATAATTGTTAACAGAAACTTGTTTAAAATGGGTTTTAGTAATAATATTTGATTCTTGGTCTATACTCAGCACAATGTCCAAAAAGATAATGAACATGGAACTAACCTCAAAAGTAAACATTACACCTAAATCGTTATTGTCAAATCAACTGAGAATATCTGTGAAAACTGCCTCCTCTCCATCCCAAATGATAATAAGGTCAACCTGCCCCAAGCCTGATGCGCTACCACACTGATGATTCTTCCCTGAACCCCATGTACAGATTGGCATAGCTTGGGGAGAATCTCGTGCCCATGGGCATTCCACAGTTCTGTAAATAATATGTGTCGTCAAATAAAAAAATATTGTGCGTTAGTAAAAATCATGTAGTGTCCAATATTAAAGTCTTTTGGATGGGTGAATGGTATTATCTTTATTAAGCCAGTAACTAATTGCTTCGACCCCCCTGGAATTTTGAATGCTGGTGTAAAGAGATGAAACGTTACACGTAGCCCAAAGATACGTGGACTTCCATTTAATCTCAGAGATGGATTCGATGATGTGCAGTGTATCCCTAATATGGGACCAGAGCTGTGCTACCAAGGGTTGTAAAAAATAATCTACATATTGGGATAGACTGGATGTCATCGACTCTACCCTCGAGATAATGTGTCTTCGAGGTCGGCCTATCAAGGACATATGTATTTTTTGTAAGTGATAAAACACTAGGATCCTGGTATGTTAAAAAAAAATGTAATTCTAATTTTGACAGGACCCCATCTATATGTGCTTGAGTTAGTAGTTCCCTATACTAGAGTTTGATAACGCAAAGTGGGATCATCAGATAGCATGGAGTAGGAGGCAGCATCACCAAGGAGCCTACACGCCTCACGGAGGTATGCCTGTCTGTCATGGATGACGATGACCAGAGGCCTTTAACATTGTGGGGATACCGGCACGCCATACTGGTGCCTGTATCTCGGTAAGCAGGGACCTGAAGCTGAAATATTCTTTGTTCAGCTCAGGAGACCCCCTACTCACGCACATTATGAATAAAAATAAAATGTAAGCAGCTTCATTACCATGACAACAAAGAAGAAAAAAGTTAGAAGCGCAGTCAATATGGGGTTGTGGTCAAACTCTACATCTTTATTAATATATCTTGTCCCAGGGATAACCCTCTAGGACAACAACAACATGAAAATCAATACATAAATGGTATTATTAAAAACTGTGCAGATGAAGCTGTTGTGCAATTGCACTTGATGGGTCTCCAAGGGGTTAAAAACGGGAGTAGCCCGATAGAGAGTCTTTTATTAAATTTAAAAAAAAAATTAATTTATCAAATATAGTAATCAATCTTTATTATATCATGTTTTTTGTTTAATCATTGTTTTTTCTTTTTGTGACATGAACCAGTCATTTATATCAGCAGCACCAGTCCATTAAGATAATAGAGTTATTGGACCAATATTGAAGTTCACTATGACACTAATTGAGCCATTGCAATTAACTTGGCTATAAATCAATATGGCACTGGTGCAATGATATCCCTGACGAAGCCTTTTTGGTGAAACGCGTAGGAGGAGGAGCAATAGGGTGTTTGCTTCCATTCAGGGCAGTGGAGTAGAGCTGTTAACACCACACGCTGGGCTCCAGCTGATCAAAACCTGTTTGCCTGGTCATCGGCAACCATCAGGAGGAGAAGAGCTGACAGACGAAGCCCAGAGACTACCGGGAAGGGTCTGTGCGTCACAGCCGGAAGTGACATCAGACCCGGACACCCGGAGGGCTGTCTGGTATCATGCGCCCTAGCACATCTGAGCAGCGTGCACCAGAGCGGATTTCGGGACTAAAGAATACTACTGGACCCCCACGGACCAAAGTGGATCAAGGGTGAGCATATTGAGCATTGTCTCAACCCTGGGGTACCCCTCTTTACCTAAACCTGCCCGGGCAGTGCACAGCTTGCAGGACTGAGACTCTCTATCGGGCTACTCCCGTTTTTATCCCCTTGGAGACCCATCAAGTGCAATTGCACAACAGCTTCATCTGCACAGTTTTTAATAATACCATTCATGTATTGATTTTCATGTTGTTGTTGTCCTAGAGGGTTATCCCTGGGACAAGATATATTAATAAAGATATAGAGTTTGACCACAACCCCATATTGACTGCGCTTCTAACTTTTTTCTTCTTTGTTGTCACGTTTATATCAGGGACTGGGGGTTCCCTGTTTCAAGAAGCTGCGCCATTCATTGGGTTGTGACTGTCTCACTCATATATATATATTTTTCAGCAATACCCTATACGCACCGGACTGGTTCATGTCACATGTTTTTTTTTTTTTGTTTTTTTTATATATATTTTTTTATTAATCTTGCTTATTGCCCATATTCGTAGTAACATCCCATTTGGCGCATTTTTATTTTTTGTTTTTTCTTGTAAGCTTCATTACCTTAGCAGCTATCCACTAAGGTATTGATTTTTTCTTTTTTTTGGGGGGGGGAGCAGTGTGCAGAGCAGGGTGTCTTCTGAGCAGAACACAGTTTATTTTGGCATTGGGGACCCCCTACTTTCTTAGATAAAGGCCCCATTAGGGGGTGCAGGTTAATCCTGCAATGTTAAAATCCCACAGTCACATAGTTCCCGGAACTGAAATCAATGCGGTTCAACTCTGGAGACCACCTGCTACAATACTGTAGTATTAAAATTAACTAAAACCCTGTGATCACCTGTCAGATGCGTGCAGGTAGAGTGACTGATTCAGCCTATCTCTTACTGCGCGTCTTTTACAGACAGGTAGACCCCGGTAGGATTAACACAGAGGGAACCCTGCTGGGTTAATCGGATGGGCTATTTAGTCTGCAGCCAACAATCTCAGACCACCATGCACTATATTGCGTGTTTCAACCCAAGAAATGGTCGGATAACATTTGCTACACCTGAATCTCCTAATTTAGCATGTCATGCTTGTATGAATCTGTTAAATTTAATGTTACTGCACCGACACACTTTATTCGAGCAAATACCCGGTATGTACCTGGCAGATACCTGGAATGCGCCGCTCCTCACCTCTGACAAGCCCCGTTGCATTTGCCTTCCCAGCCTGGGTTCATGCCTGGCTGACGGGCGGCTGATCTGTTAAATGATAATGATTAGGATTTAATAGGCTGCAATGCTTCGCGTGTCTACCAGATAGCATAAATTCATGAATTGTAATGCAGTATATATATATGCACTGTGCAGTATTGCAGCCAGCGGGAATAAAATGCTTCAATCCCTGCCGGAAAATACCTCAATGCACTCGGGCAGAAAACAGTCATAAACCTCAATACACCCGGGTATACCCGAATTCGTGGGACTAGCCGAGCTCGAATAAAGTGTGTCGCCAGTGTACTTATTTTCTTCCCCAATTCTTCATTTAATGTTAAGTTGTGTTGTAAAGATTTATCAGTATCCCTTCTCTGTCAGCTTGGCTGAACATGAAAGTCTCTGCGTAGTTTTCTGTTGTCGTACTTATGTTGTGAAATTACATGCTGGCTGCACTTGACCATGGTGGGGTTCTTGAAGAATCCAAAGCAGCTTATGATATTCTGTTACACACCTTTTCTTTGTCTTTCATTTAAAAAGTTTCTGAAATGTGAGGCACACACATCTGCAACAATATTGTAGAATTAAGGTTTGAAGAACTTCTTTGCCACACACATTATTTACTCCGACATCATATTGATTCATTCATCATTCTGATTTTACTATTTGTTGCATGTTTAAAGTGATGCACATTGTTACGGGTGATGTCCGCTTTGTCAGGTGTCACCCTCAAAGTGGCAGGTGCAATGTGTACCCCGAGCTCTGTGACAAAACTTCAATAAATACTGTAATATTACAAAAAAATAAGCTTTCCCTTTTCCTTTCGTGCAAAATAGAAATGAATTACATCATTATTGCTATGAATTTTTAGCAGACTGGTACTGACATCCTGCATAATTAAGATTGCTATACCCTTACTCAGAAATGTATATAGATAACGCATGATTTATGTTCAACTGTTGTGCAAAAGGGTGGTATGAGCACTTTGTTGTCTGCACCTAATCCACGCCCTTGCGGTGTACCTCAATGCACTCAGCCACACGGACCTCGTTTGAGGTCAGACGGAATTATTATTTGTGTTATTGCAGTTCGGTGCATGTCCGGCAAGTGGCGCATTGAAAATCTTTGCAGGTGTCTGAAGAGAAGGAAAAATGTACACAACTCTTTGTCTAATGACCTTGTATATCTCTACTGTTGCAGTTTCGCAGTTTCTTAAAAACCAATATGCATTAACAGAATCTTTATTAACTTCTGTACTTTACTGTGCATGGGATGGGACATGGTGCTTACTCCATGCAAAACAAGACTGGCATGCAGTTATGCCTATAGGATATATTGCGCCATTCAAGTCAGGACAGATAAGAGTGAAACTCTGTTTGAGATCTATCAGTGTATAGTTGACAAGTACCCATTCTATAAAAAACACCAAACTAAAAAAGATGGAAGAATTCTATTTGACACAATTTAAGTATAAATGATTGCTTAATAGAATACATTACTCAGCAAAAGGGGCAGGTGCTGCTAACTGCACATATCAGTGATGGGTATGTTCGATGATGGCAACTTTCAAAGAAGAAAAAGATTGAATGATAGACATTCTTGAACCAATCCCTCCAATCTGCCTCCACTCAAGTACCTGCTCAAACGTGAATGCCTGCCACAATACCATTATTATTATTATTATTATTATTATTTATAATTATTATTATACAATTTGGTATGGACCAACCAACTCAGATAACGTGATGAACCTACACCCCATCAACGTGCTTCCACCTGCTCCTTGAGAAAGCACCAGTGACGGCGTGAAGGAGGAGGAGCTTGGTTCTCCATGTGGATGTTTCACAATTTTTATGTAGTTTAATAAAGTTTTTTTACCCATTTTTGGCCAGTGAGTTCCATTTTTCGTCCAGGTCTTTTGGATGTCATACCGATCCCTTCTCAACCTGCTGCTTCCACCTGAGTACCTGCTTCAACATGAGTACATGTCTCCAACTGAGTACCTGCCCCAATACCATTATGAGTATGGACCAACCAACTCCGAAAATGAGATGAACCTACATTCCAACTACATTATTGACTCAACCATCGATATACAGCAAGGATTGTCCTGGTGGGAAAGGCCATCCGCATTGCCATGTTCATTACCCTTCTTATGCTGGATGGTGAAGTCTCCAGCGCAGTAACTTGGCATTTTCCCTGACATCCTTTGAAACCAACTTAACGGGTTGTGGTCCGTGATCACAGTGAATGGGCAACCATAGAGATAGGGCTGAAGCTTTCTCAGAGCCCACACGATCGCCAAACACTCCTTCTCAATGGTGGCATAAGTCACCTCTCTGGGCAGCAACTTGCGGCTCAGATACACCACTGGATGTTTACTGCCCTCCTCCCCTACTTGGCTGAGTACAGCGCCGATGCCATACTCCTAGGCATCGGTCTGCACCAAAAATGTTTTGGTGTAGTCTGGTGCAGCTACAGTAGGATAGGGGCACCGGCCAGTGCAGTCTTCAGTGCCTGGAAGGAAGCTTCACATGTGGGAGAGCAGACTACCAGCACACACAGTCGCTTTTGGGTCAAGTCAGTCAGGGGTTTTGCTACAGTGCTGTATTGAGGGACAAACATGCGGTAGTAGCCTGCAGTGCCTAAGAAAGCAATAAGCTGCTTCTTGGGCTACAAATGGCCACATACTCGGTGCCACATACTCCTTTAGCATATTGATGTGATAGGTCTTATTCCTCTCTGCCTCGGAATCTACCTGTACAACATAGTTGCACTTGTTCATCTTTCAGAGTACCGGATACGGTCCCGACCAGGCAGTCATAAATTTGTTCTGCCGAGTGGGTTTGAGAACAAGTACTTTCTGTCCTGGGATGAACTCTCTGCTCCAGGCATTCTGATCATGCCAAGTCTTCTGCTTGGTCTGAGCAGCCCTAAGGTTGTCCTGTGCCAACCCCATGAGCATCTCTAACCGGTCTCTGAGATCTACCACATATTAAAGCACAGAAGCATCGGTATTGGTAGTCTCCCCTTCCCACCCCTCATGGAATAGGTCCAGAGGTCCCTGTACCCTGCAGCCATATAGTAGCTCAAAGGGAGAAAAGCCTGTATATTCTTGCGGTACCTCTTGATATGCAAACAGCAAGTGCTGCAGGCGAATCTCCCAGTCTTTTCCCTCTGCCTATATAAAGGTCCGAAGCATTTGCTTCAGGGTACCGTTGAACCTCTCACACAATCTGTTGGTTTGGAGGTGGTAAGGGGTCGTGCGCTTGCGCTTCTCCCCACACGCATCCCAGAGACACCATAGCAATTCACTCATGAATTGCAACCCTTGATTGGTTAGGATCTCGCTAGGAAACCTACCCTAGTGAAGATGGTTAACAAAGCCTTAGTTCCTGCTCTCCCATCCATTGTGGCAATCGCTACCGCCTCAGGGTACCGGGTGGCAAAGCGCACCACCGTGAGGATGTAGCGCTTCCCGGACCAGCTGGGAATCATGAGGGGTCCCACAAGGTCCATGGCTACTCTCTGGAAGGGTTCCCCTATTACCGGTAATGGATTCAGGGGTGCCTTCAGATGATCGCCCACCTTACCCACTCCCTGGCAGACATCACAGGACCGGCAGAAATTTGCCACAGCCCTAGATGCCCCCGCCCAGTAGTAATGCTGCAACAGCGGGGCTCTCATCTGAATGACCCCCTGATGCCCCACTAGTGGAATAGAGTGGGCTACCCACAACAACTGCTGCCTATAATCTGTTGGTACCACTAGCTGTCGCTTACCGGTCCATATCTCATCTAACCCCGTGGTCCCTTGCTCTCTATACAGGAGCCCGCGGTGCCATAAGAAGTAATCTGACCCATCACCTGGCTTAGACTCGGATGCCCGAAGTCTCATGTCCTCCAAGCTGAGGTCGGATCGCACCGCATCCCTAAACTGGGTACTTAATTCTGGCCACCCACTTGTAAAGGCTAAGTCGGGGGACTAGGATAAGGTAAAGGGAACAGTAAGTCAGTGTCAGTGTGCGACTTAGTCTGGCTTACCTGTCTGGTCTCTGCAGAGACCCCGGGAACTGTAGATCCCAAATGCAGGGGGACAGGGGCTGATTCCACTGCGATCTTGGCTGAATGGCTCCTGGTGATCGCTGCAACAGGGGCCAGCTCAAATGTGTAAACACCGGTAACATGCCCCAGGTCATTGCCAAGGAGGATCTCGGCATCTAACCTGGGCAATACCCCCACCTCCCTCATTCCATGTGCGGCACCCCAATCCAAAAAGACCCGGGTAACCTGGAGTGACCGCGGTCCTCCATCTGGCATGGTAACATGCATCCTGGTGCTCGGGAGCAAATCATCTGGCTGCACCATATCAGGGCGTACAAGAGTAACGGTGGCACTGGAGTCAAATAAGCCGCCCACCTGCCAGTCCCAAATGGTCACCCTCCGCAGAGGCTTCTGCCAGACATCGTTGGGCTGCATCCCGACTGGGACAACCTGATTTCCACCAATCTTTGCTGCTGGTCCCGAGGTGGAAAGGGCAGGTTCGCCCATGGACGTCACTCTGTGGGTTGATTCCATGGCTGTGCTTGACTCCTCTGTGTGTGCCAGTCACACATGGGTGACCGGCCTCGCAGCTGGTGATCGTTGCCACTGATGGGGTCCCCCGGACTGGTCTCGGTCCTGACAGTCTGGCCTGAGATAACCGACCTTGTTGCAGGTAAAACACCAGCTCTCATGCCTAAATTCTGCAGCTTTGCGTGCGTTGCCTTCTGTTGCAGGCTTGTGGGACCACTAAGGGGTGATTTTGGATCCCTTGGCCGGGCTGGCCGCACCTTTGGGAGCCGCTTTTCTGGTCATCAAAGCCCTGCTGGCCGCATACTCATCTGCCATCCTCGCAGGATCCACATGTGTTTTTGGTTTGTGGTCAAAGACCCATGCCCTCACGTCTGAGGGGTGCTTCTGCAGCAGTTGCTCCCGTAACCCTCCACCCACTGGGTCCCATTCAGGGTCATGTGGGCACCATATTCCCCATAGGATTCCCGGGGGAATCTTTCCCCAATCGGGAACTTGCCCCTTTATGCTTCTGGGGTGAGGGCGTACTGGGTGAGCAACATACTCTTGATATGATCGTAGTCATCGGCATCCACGAGTGGAATACCCTGCACAGTCCGCATGGCTTTACTGGACAACATTGGATGCAGTTGCAGCGCCATGTCCCGTCTGTGGACCCTGTACCAGAGACACTGCATTTCAAAGTCATTGAGAAAGGCGTCTATCTCATCCGTGCCATCCACAAAGTTGCTGAAGCTGTGGTGGTCCACCTGGGGAATATCATGTTCCCCGTTGACAAGGTGGGAAGTGGGGGGCTTTTCCGTGCACCGCGGCGAGCATCTGTATTCTCTCCGCTGCTGTAGCCTTTTCTCCCCATGCGGTCAGGAGCGCTGTGAGCCCAGAAGCGGCAAGTCCAGAAGCCACAGCGACTTTCCTCCTCTGCACCCGCTGGCTCCAAGCCACCATTATTCAGGTGGTCACTTGCTCCCTCCCCATGTCCATGCAGCGCCGGAGCTGGCTCGACCTCCTGCACACTGGGCTGATTGGTGTCTGCTGCCACAGCAGCTAAGGGGCCAGGCCCCTCCAATGGAACCAATGTGGCTTCATGACTCTCCAAGTCCTCCTCCAATTGCGGCTTTGACCGACTGTCTGTCGGCAATCCATAGCCTACACATAGCTTCACGATCCACGCTGGGTCCCAGGATTGGAACCGTCCTGAGCGGTTACTCATGTGTGACTGTGAGCACAGGGGTACTCTTGTGTAAGTTACCACTTGTCTGGGGAGCTCGCAATCTACGAGTTTCCACACTATGTTTAGAATCCTGCAGGAGACTACACCATAGGCTCAGTCAGCATCCCACCGCTACCACTATTTAATATAAGCCTGTCACGATAGACCAGGTCTTACCAACACATTAATACTGGGATTCTGGACTGAGCAGTACAAGGCGGGTACAATAAATTGTAATTTATTTCCTTTTAAGACAAACACACAATACTTCACAATTACACTCAATAAACACTTACTAGGATGGGGAAACAAAATAAAATGTCCATGGAATGAAACAAAGTCTCTGGACATCCCTGCACGCATGCAAGTGGGTGCGCGATTTGTGCCATGCGACAGTCCTTGGCTAGAGGCGCAATTTGCCACCCCTATATCTCCACCGAAAGGAAAGATTTCGTAATGTCCTTACAGAGTTCGTTCAGGAATTCTTAATCTCAAACGAATTCTGGAAGAGGGGCACGATCCTTGGTTACGATGTTGTTAACCCCACACACTCCGAAGCCGCTGACGCTAAAACTTGGACGTTTCTTGGTAAAGTCTCAGATGAATCTTAGATGAGTCTGACTAGGAGGGGGCTGCAGGCATTCTTATAGGGTTAAGAGCCCTATTCCTAACATACACAGCCAATCCTCCCATGGGAACAACTTTTCCCACCCATAAACCGACTTGCCAGGAGTTCCTAGAACGGACAGAAGTTGCTTCCCGGTCTGCTAAGAGCATGCGTCAACCTGTCACCTAAGCTGCTTAACATACCGGGCCCAACCCCTTAACTGGTGACAGTAAGTCTGGGGTTTGGCTACTAAGTGAAGTGCCCATACTTCGCACCGGTATCTGATACTTAACAATATCCTGGCCACCCTAACACCTAGGGTCTCTGAGGCTTTTCAACTCCGGACTTCTCCAGACACTGGGGCACAACTTAGCAAGGTGCCCAGTGAAGTACGGCAATTACAAATCCCTCAGGTCATTCATCCATAACATATGGGCATGTTAATGGATTCATTGCTGGGTTGGCAGGAAAGGGTTCTTGCCTGTACATTTAAAACATAATTGAAATACAGTTTATTGTTATATGTATGTTCTGTATATGCAAAAAATATATAACTCATATTTATATTCATGGTACTTTGTTAACTGGCTGCACTCCAAAAATTAGAGTGCTAGCGCAAGTTATCCATTTAATTGTAGGGGCTCTGTAATGTGGGTTGCGGTTTGACCTATAATCGGTCTCGGTTACAATCCGGCAAACAATGTATCCATGCTGGCTTTGATTGGTAACCGCAGACGCACGCCACCAATTCACTTTAAGTGGATAACGAGTAGGCAGCATACCATGTATCAAGAAAGCACTTCAGCTAAACCGCAGACCACTTATTCAATTGACTTTGCGGTTTAGATGTCTGGGGCTTAGAAAGTGATACCCATCTTGAAAGCAGCCACTTACTCGCAGGCACGGTTATTCAATCAATGCTTGGCACAGCACTAGAAGCTCCCCCTTCTGTCGTGAATACAATTTGCATAGTTAACAGACATACATACAACCACAGCTAGCTTCTGAGCTGCAAACCAGCCGGACATAATACCTTTATTATTGGCCTGGTTAACCCTTTCACCACCACAAACGGTGAAGGGATAACCAGGCTCACAAAAAAGGTTACGCCTGTTTGGTTACCTCTGATCCATGTATTAGCATTCGGAAGTGTCAGCTCTTAAACCCAGTGATTTTATATGCATTGTATGTATTGTGAGACAATAAAGTATTGTATATGTTTTTACCTTTCCAGGAGTGCCAGCAAGCAGAGATTGCTGTGGTATGAGTTTCAAGGGGAGTTTTGCGGAGAAAGTGTTGTCAGAATGTGCCTTGCTAGCCAAGGTCCAGAGTTGCTTGTTCCCCTGAAAATGTACCCAGGAATCAGGTCTGATTCTTGGGTACATGTAGGCAAATATCTTGGCAATATCTCCCGTTGAAAACGCTGTCGCGACTCACCACTAGGAGTTCCCTGTTCAGCACAGACCAGAAAGGTAAAAGGGGCATAGGGATGTGAGGTGTCCCTGAAACTATCAAGGGGTCCCTAGATTAATGGGGTTACCTAGGAAATGCCCAGGTCACCCAGAATCAGTATAGGGGTTCTGAGGTACTCCAACCATATAAATATATAAGGTTCCCCAAAGTATATTCTCTAATAAAGTCTACTATATGTCGTGTTTTGTGTTTACTATAAGGCTCTATGCTGTCAGCTGGGGCATATGTTTAAGATGCCAGCTTGTCTGCTTAGAATCCTTACATGAAAGAGATGTCGGGATGTTGAGATGTGTTGAGGTGCTAAGTGGATGGGGCAGGGTGGAGTACTGGGTCTGGCGAACAGAGACCCCCTGGGGGGGACCCCCTGGTCTGCTAGACTCAGTGGTTCCTGCCCAGTGGGAGGCAATGGGCTGGCTAGAGAAAAGATGGTGATCATAGGCGCTTTTCCTATTGGAAGCATCCCAGCTTCCGTCTACTATCTATCCACATTAATGGACATACAGTGTGTGTCCATCTTGAGATATTTCCATGAGGAAGGTTTGATACACTGTGATCATACCAATCTGTTACTGCTGAGCCTTTAGCCAGTCATACGAACAAATAACAGATTTCATTGGTCTGTGGCTAACACATATTAACCCGATTTTTGTGTCACTCATTTACCACATATTGGTTGGCGGCGTGACTGAGAGATTTATTTGTTCAGGTATACCTCATACAGAGGTCTATCTACTGATCTATATTTTATTTGAGGATACCTCCTAATAAAGTTTATTTTAATGTATTCATCATTACAACTAGTTTAGTATACTTACCTTTATCTCCAGGCCCCTGGTCTAGTAATATCTGTTCACCAGCCATTTTAGAGTGCTCTCAGCATAGGGGTTCTTTTCTTTAGTTTAGCTTTTCCTATTGGCCAGAACATATGTCCTGGCCACGGGGCATCTCGAGCTGGATCTACATGTCCCTGCCTCTGACATCATCAGCCAGATGAGCCCTGCTCTGATTTGCTTCTGAGAATGTTCTCACACTTCTGATAGGCCTGTAGTATTCTGTGAATGGAACCCAGAGTTATTATAAACCCCAACGCCAATCAGTTTTTCAGTTCTCTAAGATTCTAAGGTCCCAATTTGAAGTCTCCAGCAAGTAAGAGTGCGGGCGGCTCTTCCAAAAGTGCTGCTTCACCAAAATCTGTCTGGAGTCTAGTCAACAGGGGAAAATCCTTATTTAGTATTTCCTGCACCTATTAGAGGTTAGTTTTTACCCCAGTTCCCAAGTAAGTGTGTCTTTTTGCCTGTAATTTGTGTATCGTGTATGCATTTTCGTGTCTTTAAATTTACAATTTATTTCATTAACTTGTTTTGCTCAATGCCTGATCCTGGTAAAAAGGTGTAAATTGCCTGGTTTCCCATGTGTCACGCTGTGCAGCCCGCAGACCAGACTAGTCCCCTCTACTGAGGTGGGATGTAGAGTATACGCACCGACAGCAGGGAGAAGCACATCCGGAATGTGGCGTAGTAGAGTGGCCAGGCCTGGATGTAGATAAAGAATGGTCAAGTACTTTCTGAGTCCAAGGATATAGAATGTTCCGTAGTCAAAATCCAAAGCCGAGTCCAAGGGTCTTAGAGGTTAGAATAGTCAGAAGGAAAGGCGAGTCCATGAGCCAGAGGGGGTAGTCAGACGAGCCGGATTGATAGCTGTAGGAAATAAACACAAAGAGGCAAAGAAGGATATTTAAAGCGGCAATGACCAATCCGGACGAGGGGCATGGCGGGGGCGTGTCGAGGAGCTGCTCGTGAGTGGCTGAGAGACCAGGAAGTAGTAGAGCACAGCTGAGAGTGCTGGAGACGTGGTAAAGACTCCCATGCCGAGTGGGGGCGGAGACAGGCATAATGTGTGCGCTTTAAATCCTAGAAGGAAGCGCGTGCTCTGTAACACAAGCACCAGAATCCAAGATGGCGGCCGCGGCTGAGTTCAAGGTATGCGCTGGATGGCGGCATGGGTAGCGACGGGGGGCAGGGGCAGCAGCCACTGCAGTACTGGTAGAGGGTAAGGAGGGGTCACGCCGCAAGGGACGTGGCCCCAGATTTCTTACACCATGACAACCAGTGGTCAAGGTCAAGAAACTCAGCCCCCACCCCACTCCCTCACCCCTCTGGCCACCTCTTTTTCCTGACTTCTCTGAAATTCAGATTCCAATTCAATGACACGCATGTGTATAGACACATAGGGGGGCTATGCACTAAGCAGTGAGCTTTTGCGTCAGCGTGAAAAAAGTTTTCACGTCTGCTAAAAAATTAAGCCAGAGGCACGATTCTCTAAGGAGTTCAGCGCATTCTGTATCGTCCGAGTTCAAATCTGCCCAATCGTGCGTGCTTTATTTCCCCCCCCCTGCTATCGCGCTTAAAGTTCAAGCATGATAGCTGATATGCTGGGGTGCCGGTATGCCCTGTACTTTTAAAGCTCCCGCATCACGTGACCGGGGGATTTAAATCCTGCAGGGGATACCGACACCCCATAACGGGGCCTGTATCTCATGAAGTAGGGGGTCCCCGAGGCTGAAACCAATGCGTTTAAGCTCAGGAGACCCTCTGCTCATCTACATTAGTGTCAAAACACCAATACCAATAAACAATAATTCATTACAGTAGCGGACAGCTGCTTTGGTAATGAAGCTGCATTAATGTAAATTTTATTAATATTGTGCATGAGCAGGGGCTTTCCTGAGCTGAACCGCATTGATTTCCGGCTGAGGGACCTCCTGCTTCCCGAGTTACAGACCCCTGTATGGGGCATCGGATGCCAGTGTCACCACTATCTTTATAGCATCCAAGACGCGATGTGGACGCCATAAAAATGGCGGCGACACTGGCATCCGATGCCCCATACCGGGGCCGGTAACTCGGGTAGCAGGTGGTCCCTGAGTCAGAAATCAATGCGGTTCAGCTCAGGAGACCCCCTGCTCCTGCACACTATTAAAAAAATTACATTAAAGCAGCTTCATTACCTTAGCCGATAGGCACAATTGCATGTTTATTGGGGACAATTGCCCCCAATAAACATTGCAATACACAACACACAAACACTGTGTCCCCAACAACCCCTATACCCCTAAAATATATAACCTAGCATCATTTTGGGGGGATGCATAGGAATAATACTATAGGCCGGCGGTGGCACTCGGGTGGTCCCCGCAGGTGCCTGGTGGTCCCTGCTGCTTGCACTACAAATTCTGTGCCACCCAAAAATAATAAACAAATTCATCAATACTTTTAAATAAATACACCGCCCCCCTAACACATACATTACAGTAATGGACAAAATGACTATTATCCACGTATGGATAATAATGCATTTGCCCATTTAAAATACATGAATCACAATAAATCATATAAATACATCTTGAGCTCACCCTTGCTCGGCTGCCATGATAAAGGCCATCCTCATCCTCATCACCGTCCCTGCCCTCGGGTGCTGCAAAACATACACAAGAATAAAAAGAGCCAATATAATGTCCCCTAACCCCTTAATCAACTTAGCAGTTATTAACCACTATAGTAATTAAGGGTTAACCCACCCTAATCCACCACTCACTCAGGAGGCCTAACCACCCTCACCCACTACCCACCCGGGAGAACTACCTACCCTCTGGGACAATACCCCCTTCCCCCACCCCCACAATCCACAATAAAAACAATACACAGCCCCACAAGAAACATTACTGTATTTCATAAAAAATACATAACTCACCAAACCCCTGTGCCTCCCCATAAAACATGATTTATTATTTGACATACAGGCTTAATACACCATGCCCTTTGGAGTTCCTGGTGGTCCTGATGGGCGTCCACAGGCCCCACAGTGAACCAGTACCCCAGGGTCTGGAGGCCTCCGAGTGGTCACCGCCAGTCGACGTGGGCCTCCAGGTGGTCTCCTCGGGTCACCGTGGTCCCTAAATTGGGTCCATGGGTGTGCCTGTGGGTGTCTGAAGCCCTTGGGTGGTTCCCACAGGGGTCTGGGGCCCACGGTTCTTCCCCACAGGTGTCCCCCGTGTGTGGGTCCGCAGGTGGTACCCGAGGCCGTCCGGTGGTCCTCAGGTGGTCTCCAGAGGTCCCCGCAGACATAAGGTACCAACCCTGTATGTCAAAAAAATAAAACATGGGCCTAAATTTAAATAAATCAATACCACCCCCCCCTCCACCATCACCAACACATACAGTTTATTAATGGGCAAAATAACTATTATCCAGATATGGATAATAGATTATTTGTCCATTTTAAAACACATTAACTAGCAAAATAAAATAAAGACAGTTCTACGTACCCCAGAAATATGAAGCCCCTCTGCCAGCAAAGTCCCTCTGTCCTCCGTTGCCACAAAAATACATTGAATAAGTGAAATAGACCGCTGTCACCTTGAATAATTTGAACAATGTAATTATAAATGACAGGTGCTGTAAGGGTGTTAAATACAATAGTATCGGTGGTACACAAAAATACATTGCAAATAAATTCTGGTATCACTTAACCCCTTAATCACCTAATCGGTTAATAACCGCAAAAGTAATTGAGGGGTTAAGCCACCCTGCCCAGATGCCCACCCTTCACCCATTCATTTCTACAGTAACTTCATCATGCCTATATAAGTTCTACTGGACTTACTAGACTGTGTGCTGTCTCGTTTTTTCCGGACTCCAATCTCGTAAAACCTATTTGTATACATGTGCATATGGGACAAGCATCAGCATTTTTCTTTTGTTTACAGTGTGCCAACTGAATGTGATTTTTATATATATATATATATATATATATATATATATATATATATATATAATTTTATTATTGTCCCCAGCACCGTCAACAATTAGCTACCATTACATATCTTGTTAGCATTATATATAGTATATACTTTTTGATTTAAGCAATTCAGTGTTATTTTTCAGTTAGCTGCAGGTTCATGCTTTTTGTTGTTCTTCTTTTTATATATATATAAAAAGAAGAACAACAAAAAGCATGAACCTGCAGCTAACTGAAAAATAACACTGAATTGCTTAAATCAAAAAGTATATATAATGCTAACAAGATATGTAATGGTAGCTAATTGACGGTGCTGGGGACAATAATAAAATAATATATATATATATAATCCAATGCACAGCCGGCACACCATTTGCAAGTAAATAAGTTTTGGTGCTTATCCCATAAAGCAATAACAGACCATACGATACCGGTTGCAACACGACATCAAGGGACAGCACGCAGGTAAGTAAATCATAAATTTATATATATATATATATATATATGCATGATTAACCAATATACAAAGAAATGGTTAAGGATATACATGCACAAATAAAAATATCTCATCTCCAAATGAAAACTTCACAGCCAAATTTAAAATATAGCACATTGCAAAAGAAAATAAATCTCATCTCCCAAGAAAACCCAGCACATATCCAAATCAATATATTACAAATGGCAATAAAAACATTGAATTTTAAAATGTGTACAGGATGCAAATAATCTGTGCATCATGTACACTATGCCAAGCAATGTTTAAAATCAAATAAACTATTCCAAACAAGATACAATTCCAACCAAATAATCATTAAATAAAAACAAAGCAAGTAAACAGAATTAAATTACCATCAATCAATTAATCTAATCTCAAATCAATTACAATCCAATACAAATCAATTACACAATTCACTATTCAAATCCTAAAACCAAACCATTCAGAAAAATATTCTATTTAAAAGTAGCCACCATCAGACAAATCTAACTTCCAAAAATAAGTCACTTAAATAAACTATTGCAACCACCCTAAAAAATTACAGCGAACTAAATATAATTTGCATTACACCCACATTTGTACACAAAGCAGCAAATTACATTTAAAATACATCAAAATAAGCCAAACAAACATTTGAAAAACAAGCTTTTATTACCCCTGTATGTATGTCCATCTAAACATACATACATACAGTGGCGGCCACCTTTATCCTAATGCGGCCGGATCCGCGGCTCTCTGATAACCGCGGGCAGATGCAGTATGGTTTTTTTCCCCCGGAATATATTGCGGTATTTTAGCGCTCGTAATATTAGCATTTTATTATCGCTGTCTGCAATACTGCAATACCATCTAAAAACTCAGGGGGGCGTTCGCGAGCTGTTGTCTTCGAAGTCTAATACTTTAGCAGTTCAACCTACGTTAGTACACAGTCTGCGTGTGCGCTCGCAGTAATTGTAAATTTGCTTATTTATACATGCATTTGCAGTGCTGTATGTCTCATTTGAAAATTGTTGAAATGCATAGGCGTGTACAGTACAGTACTTTTAACAGTATCACATTTTGGCATATACAGCGCTCTCACCCCGCTCGCCCCCGCACACACACAGGATAATTTACTGCACTGCTGGGTATTTCAACTTCTTATCTTCCCTACAGTGCAGTACACCTCTCCCACACCATTCCTTTGAATGTGTGTCTATCTGGTTTCAATCACATTCCTGCTTGCTTGCGCAGTTCAAGAGTGATTTTTTATTTTTATTTTCTCTACAAGCCTGCCTAAACCATCTTGATATTACGATATTCAATCTGTGCTGTAGCTTTTGACTGCGACACTGTGCGTTTGACTGCACATGGTTGATTTGTGTGCTTTTTATGTACTGTATTTGGGGGTGTAGGGATCAAATTATTATGATGAACTGCCTTTTGAAAATATGCCATTTCTTTGAACTGCAGTACAGCTAATCCTTCATGCAGCTGTACCCTGTACCCCCTTCCCCCACGTACACATACAAGGCTCGCTCAAGGATTTGAAACTCTTATCGACAGACACCCCTCCAGAGCCATTCCATTTCTAAAGCTTGCCATTGTGTTTTTAATCCGTCCCTAGCCGAGCATCACCTCTCTGCACCTGCGTGCCTATTTTTCCTATTGTTGTCTTCGAGTCACCTCTCTGTAATCCTCTTTGGGAAGGGAGCTAGCTGAGGATTACAGCGCATGACACACCCATCCACCCCCCAACCCTTTGAGGCTTTGTTTACGGTAACACTTTTGAAAATCCCTTCTCGAATTTGATATGTAAATCTGATTTGCACAGCACTGTGAAATTGAGAGTTAAAAAAACATTATCTGATTCATGTTGTTGATGCAGTAAATTATCATTTTTTGTCATTCTTTCTTTTTCTTTGGTGTAGGGGGGAGGGGGTTGTCAATGATTATGATTATCATGAATGTAAAGAAATATTTATTTTATTTTATCAGGAACAAGAAAAACAAATATAAAAATAATCATGAATAATACAAAATGCAGTCTTTATTCAGTTCTTCTGTCAGATGAAAATTGAGGGCCGGTGGATAATCATGAATAATGCACATTGATAATAATATTAATTAATAATATGTAATATATAATAATATATATATATATATAAAGTAATAGAATTTTTTCCGTCTTTATCTTCTACCTCATTCTGTGTACAGTAGTTCATTGAGAGAAGAGAGGTTTTGTGTAAATCATGACTGCAGTTTAGATACTGTACATTTAACTGTACAAACAGTTCACAAACTTTACACAATACCCCTCCTCTCCCCCAGTCCATCCTTTTTTTCTGAAAAGACAAGAAAACAAAAAAGTAGTGCAATTATGTGCATACTGTATTATGGCATTGTGTGCTGTATAGCACTGTCAAACTAGTCTATACTGGAACTACCGTATACTGTGACTACTGTTAAATACTTTGTAACCAGATGGCTGGTGCTGCTCTCTCTGGAAAGAAAAAAATTGAGCAGTTAGGTGCATACTGTATTATGGCATTGTGTACTGTATAGCTACTCCATATTGGACAACAGTATGCAGTTAGTACTGTCAAACTAGTCTATACTGGAACTACTGTATAATCTGACTACTAGGAAAGAAAAAATATGTGCCAAACTTACCTGTATCATACTGTACTTACAATACTACAGTACAGTACTATACCATACTGCCTTCCTGATGCTTGCCCATTACACACGATCACAATGGGCAACACAGTCGCAATATGGTCAATATATTTATTGCATCATTCCACGGTGAGTACATCGATCCAAAAACTCAGTATGCCTTGCGCCAACTCATACTTTTTAGAGGGTTTCACGACTTTTCGGATATGGTCCTTCAGCTGATGCTAGACCATTTCGATAGGATTGAAGTCTGGCAATCTGTCATTGGAGGGGGAAAAAAAGGACAATTAGTTAAAGAGATACAGTACACAGTAAAAACAGTGAGAAAAAATGAGGCACGGTTACCGCACTTACTCCGCTGGCATCTTCACCCAGTTGATACCGCGCTCAAGGATATGCGCTGTTGACGCGGTGTGCTTCGGATCGTTGTCCTGGTAGAAACGGTGACCATCCGGGAACTCACGTGTGATGTATTCCACATCTCAGGCACAATTTTGTCTTGGAAGAAAGCTTTATTCATGATTCCTATAACAAGAAAAGAAAAGTGCTCAAAAAACTGCACACTAGTACAGTTCAGTGCGTAAAGCAAAAGCGTGTGACATACATTTTACTGTACCTTCAAAGATGACGATGCATCCTGGTCCACGCCTAGAGATGGCACCCCACACATGCATCTTCACTGGGTGTTTTGGATGCGGCTTCATAGGTATGCAAACTTTTTTGTGGAATGCAAAGGTGGCAAATCTCTCCAGCGAAACAGTAGACTCGTCAGTGAAGATGAAATCCTGGAAAGTTTCTCCACTGTCGATCCATGCCTGGGCCTTGACCACTATCTTGATTTTGTTAACGTCCTTTATTATAGGGTACGCTCTGTAATGACAAGGAATAAATAATTTTAGAGGTACAGTACAGTTTTTTAAACAACACTTTTACCTCCTGTACTGTCCAGTACTAACCTCACACGTCCATATTTCCATCCAATTCTGCGTCTCATCTTCTTTATACTGGTCTCAGATACAGTGAGATTGTGATTTTGCTGCAGAGTGTATTTGACCCTTAATGCACTCTTCTCATCATTCTCTTCACTTATTTTGTCTACCAGAAGTCTCCCTACAATGTACAGAAAAACAACAATCCGGTAAGTTACAGTGCAGTAGGCCACAAGCACAGCACATCATTTACAGTAAAAAATAGTATAAAATTAGATATATCTACACAATATATAGTTCTATTAATATGCAACAATATAAACAATAATAGATATACTGTATTATATACTGTAGTTATATAAATATACCGAAATAACTATAAAATTAGATAGATCTACACAATATATAGTTCTATTAATATGCAGCAATATACACAATAGATATACTGAAGTTATATAAATATACCGAAATAACTATAAGATTAGATAGATCTACACAATATATAGTTCTTTAAATATGAAGCAATACTGTATAAACAATATATATACAGTACTGTAGTTATATAAATATACCGAAATAACTATAAAATTAGATAGATCTACACAATATATAGTTCTATTAATATGCAGCAATATAAACAATAATAGATATACTGTATTATATAGTAATATAAATATATTATGCATTAGTTACCGTTGGTGTCCTCGTGCGTTGTCTGTTTTTTTCGTGTGCATGATAGCACATGGTGGTTGATGGCACAACGAGGCCAGAAGCAGCTAACCAGCGTTGGATATCTGCAATTCGGTGTCCGCTTGTGTACATCTCCTTAATTCTCATGCTGAGATCCTTTGAAATCTTTTTAACAGGCATTGCTGCGAGTAGAAAGAAATACAAACACAAGAATGTATATTCGATGTTTAGTCGATGTGTCATCAATGTGCAGTGAATCCACAAAATGGATGGTGTATTTATACGTTAATGACTCACATTGGAGTACGCCCACTTTCAACACCTGTACCTTGGCGCCATGCATAAAAGGTTACACACTTTGCATAGCCCACCACTCGATGATTTTTATCTGAACTTGCCCTTGTCCAGATACTGCATTGTGCCATCTGCTTCCATGGATCAACCCCGATTCTATGGACGCAGGAAGCCACTCGCCTCTGTCATGCCTGTCACACAGAAAAAGCGAAAGGCGGCAGCCGTTTCCAAGCCAAGGCCAAAGCGACAGGCTAAGGCTAATAAAGAAAACCTTCTGCTGACCCCAAAGGTAAGGGTTTTAATACACGTGAGCCTTATTATGTCAAGAATAAATACAGTGATGTACACTCAACGCAAAACAAATGGCAGCCAACCCATCGAACCTGCAGGCCACTTCCTCGTTTATGCTTCGACGACTCTGCCACCGCTCTCCCGGAAATCTACAGCCCATTTTCTCCACTACTCGTCCACGACGCTGCAGCTGCTCTCCTGGAAATCTATAGCCCATCTTCTCCACTACTCGTCCACGATGCTGCCGCCGCTCTTCCGGAAACCCACAGGCCATCTTCACCACTGCTCTTCAACGACGCTGCCGCTGGTGCCCCTGAAATCCACGGGTAACTTTCTCCATTACGCTTAGACGACTCTGCCGCTTCTCGCCCGGAATTCCACAGGTCACTTTCTCCATCCCTCTTCGACGACACTGCCGCTTCTCTCCCGGAAATCCACAGGTCACTTCCTCCATCCTTCTTCGACGACACTACTGCTTCTCTCCATGGAACCCCCATCTCATCCTCCGTAGCACCCATCCACCAAGATGTCCACAGCACGCCATGCAAAAGAACCAGCTCGTTAGACTGGATGCTGAATGGGTTAAGTAGACTGGATGCTGAATGGGTTAAGTGTGGATATCCCTGGGAACTCTACTGTGCTGGTAAAGATAGATCTGCTTCTGGAGACCATGCTAAATGTGGATCAATGGATGCAGAAGATGGATCAACGGATGGAAAAGATGGATCAACGGATGGAGAAGATAGAGACTGACATAGCGGGGATACATAATTTGCTCCATGTTCATGCCCCTGTATCCCCGATGCCGGAGCAGGAGGTGGCATGGATGTGATGAATGGGACCTTCGACCACCTTCCAACATCAAGCGCACCCCCTCCACCAGAAGAATTTGTGTACATGTATGCCGTTGAGGAGGATAACATGACAACCCCGTCAAGACCACACCAGGAGACAACACGGCGACCAAGACAGGAGGAAAGCTTCCTCCCAGACAACCTACCCTCATCCGCCACCACAAGCACACCCACTCACAGAAGAACACCCGCTCCCAGAACCCAACCTACATATGCTTGCATCGATACGGTGCCCGACATCATCCTGCGTGAGCTGCAACCGGCACTCAGGGAGAAGTATAGGGTGATGAGTGCTGGTTTACCCCAGAAGTATGCCATGTTAATTTTTAAGTACCACGTATCCTACTTGGTGTACTGCGGGTGGGCCTACAAAGTGAACTACGAAGGAAATCGCGAAAAAAGGGCGCTTCCTGAAAATTTAAGAAGGACTATTGTGGAGGAATTGTGGCACTATTTTTCAATTGCAGATCCTTTAATGAAAATCGTTCGAGACTCCATTCATGGCATTTTGCGCCATACAAGGCATCGGCCCTGGTAGGACAATCTGGTGGGGATCGAATTCGTGTGACTGTTCAACTTTTGTTTATTTTTTGTAAATGTTTTTGTAAATGTTTTGACTTTCTGTACTTTAATAAAGGAGATGTTGCGTTTTTGAAATTTTATGAATAAAGAATTATTTTTAATAACACCATACTGTTGTGCTGTACATGTTTTGACTTTCTGTACTTTAATAAAGGAGATGTTGCGTGTTTTAACTTGTATTAATAAAGAAATGTTTTTACTTACTGTACACAGAACCTGCACAATTCCAGTCCCCGAGGCCCGCAAACAGGCCCGGTTTTCAAGGTTCTCCTGAAAACCGGGCCTGTTTGCGGCCCTCGAGGACTGGAGTTGTGCAGGCCTTACTGACTGTTCTGTACACCATCCTACTGTAAATGTTTTGGCTTTGTGTACTTTAATAAAGGAGATGTTGCGTGTTTTAATTTGTATTAATAAAGAAATGTTTTTACTTACTGTACACAGGACCTGCACAATTCCAGTCCCCGAGGGCCGCAAACAGGCCCGGTTTTCAAAGTTCTCCTGAAAACCGGGCCTGTTTGCGGCCCTCGAGGACTGGAGTTGTGCAGGCCTGACTGACTGTTCTGTACACCATCCTACTGTAAATGTTTTGACTTTCTGTACTTTAATAAAGGAGATGTTGCGTTTTTTAAATTTTATGAATAAAGAATTTTTTTTAATAACACCATACTGTTGTGCTGACTGTAAACCATACTAACATAATACATGTAGAATAAATGCATACTTTTTATTTTTTCGGGTTTATTATACAGTATATATAAAACGGTCTGAAAACATCAGCATACTGTTTCAGGTATTCTATCCTAATCAATAACAACGGCCACTAAACTGTAGACTCCGGTACTTTTTATTTTTTTTTACTCAGATTCAGCAATGTGCAGGGATTGTAACACAAAGCGATATTATCCATCGAAATCCCTCCATTTGCCGTTTTAAGCATGAGATGACAGTTTTCTTTTCTGAGGAACAAAAAAAAAGTAAAAGTCTTACTTTAATGGTCGTTCAGTCCCCTAAAGAAGTTCCCACAGTCAGTCCCACCAATAATTTTCTCGGAGGTCGTCTCCTGTTCACATGCGCATGCGCCTATCGTCGATGTGATGACACGCATACAGTATGCGTTTCAAAAAGGTTCCAATGCGTATGCGCCTAGCTTTCCACAAATTGTGCAGTATCTACTGTAGAAGCCGCTCAGCCAATGATATTGCTTACAGGAGAATCGCTTGACTTTTGAATCGCACTGATATTGATATTTTCAAAATAAAAAAAACAGAATAAAATACGGCAACATTACTCACCATAGACTTTCCCAATCAGCTGGCGCCGAGCCACTGCCTGTCCCGTATACTTGATCATACACGTCGTTGACAGGTGACAGCGGGGCTACTACACCTGTAGTCAGCTGATGAGGCTGGAAATCTCTTAGGTACATGCAAGCTTGCTCGAAAATGTACGCGAAATCCAGCTCAGGCTGTAGGTATCCGGGCGGGGACAGACAGTAAGAGTTGCCGGTCACCAGGTTTTCACTGACGGTCGGACCGCTATTGGAAGCTGTCGCTGTCGCATTGCTTGCCAGCGACTGACGTTTCTTAGTTGGTTTTAACACGACCTTTCGCCTTTTGCCGTCTCCATGATCATACATACGGGAAAAACCCGGTGATACACACCAATACCCTCCAATAAAATCGGGATCAATACGAAAAAAACATGGATCGCTACATAACTTTTTCCTTATTGCACGCTTCCACACATGAGCATCTGGCGAAAATTTGTAAAAGTCATAGTTTTCGATAAAATACTGATAAATTTGAACAACTGTTGCCATCTTATCATCTGTTGCATTAATCGCAGCCCATATTAAATAAGCGTACGTTCTGTCGGGCTGGACTCTCAGGACAATAACCAGACCAGAAACTGTGCTTGTCTTTTTTAAATATGAAAAGCCTAAATTTATACATTATTGTAACTTCTTCAGTCCCAAGGCCAATTTACAATAGACCACTGTGGTATTTTTATAAATGTCGACACATTACTGAAGCACATGCGCATTACAATTCATGAGTATCTCCCATCTGGCGGATACGCGAAGAATTGCAACCAATTAAATCCGAACCATTATCAATAAACACATCAACCTTGCATCAACCGCGGGTGTGAATGCAACATGAATGCGGTATAAATGCGGTCAGAATGCGGCATGAACGTGGTGAAGTGCGGTGAAGTGCGTGGCATTCGGAAAAAAATCCCGGAAAAATTCGGAGATGTTGGAGAATAATAGGGGCCGCGGATGTACAGGGGCAATAAATGGGCATAAAAAACAATTTAATAACATTCAAAATAAACATACAAAACAAGCTTTTATTATCTCTGTATGTCCATAGGGACATACATAAATACAGGGACATTAAATGTACATACAAAAAAATCAATGATACATAAAAAAAAAATTAAAAACCTGTAATAGTAAAATAAAATACATTTCTTTTGTTTACTTACCATTAGATGACCCACTCACCGACTCCCGGGGAACCGCATGCTCTCGAACCAATCTACGCAAAGGAAACAGGTAACCATAAAATAAAAAAAACATAAAAACCAAGTCTTTGTCTTCTTTTTTTATTTGTAATCCATACCGTCATGGGGGTCTTCATCTGACTTCTTCTGTCTTCTTCCAGGGTCTTCTTATTTTCTTCTGGCACGACCTGGTCCTCTTCTTGGGAGGGGAAATCCTTCCTCCTCGGTGTCCAGCTCAAATATGAGATGACATAGGCTTTTATATGCCTATGAAGTCACAGTTCCATCAAATGGTTCCCACTGCCCTGATTGGGCCGTGAAAACCATGTGATTTTGCCCCCCCAAAAAATTGATGGCGTCATTGAAAGTAAATGAAGCCAACCAATCAGAATGGCTGTGCTTCATTTGCCTTTAAGATGACGTCATCAAAAGAAAGATGGCCGCCGTCACATGGTACTTGAGCCAATCAGATTGTGGGAACTAAATCCCACATCTTATTGGCTCAAGTCCCATGTGACTCCCTTTTGCAATGTGCTGCATTTAAATTTGGCTGTGATGTTTTCATTTGGAGATGTGATATTTTTATTTGTGCATGTATATCCTTAACGATTTCTTTGTATATTGGTTAATCATGCATATATATTATAAATTATATTTATATATATATTTATTTATTTTTTTACCCACCATAACTTAACTAAGTATATATATATATATCAGGATATATATATATATATATATACAGTGTTCGACAAACCTATACATTTGCACGCCCCGGGCGAGTGGATTTAACATCGTGGCGAGCTCCTATTTGCCCAGGCATCACACGTTTGGTACTAGGTGGCGAGTAGATTTTTTTGTTGGGCGAGTAGATTTTTGGTGATTTGTCGACCACTGTATATATATATATATATATATATATATATATATATATATATAAAAGAAAAAGAAAAACACAGGCGCACTTTTGGATTACTCCTTGCTGTATGCTGTGTCTTTTATTGGTTCTTGGACTGGTAACTATGCTGCATCATTTTATGGGACAGGCATCTGCTTTATGCTCTACATCAGTGTGTTGACTGGCTCTGTGACTCATATATATATGAGGCGTTTGCCTTCCCAGCCACGGTTCATGCCTGGCTGACAGGCGGCTGATGTGTTAAATGATAATGATCAGGATTTACTAGGCTGCAATGCTTCGCGTGTCCACCAGATGGCATAAACTCCTGACTTGTAAAGCGCCGAATCAGTAATGTGTGGGCTTGCAGGTGTTTCGTTTAAAAAAGATACTGTACCACAGTGTGCCATTGTACAGTAACTTGGCCTTGGCCTTGAGACTGAAGGAAGAGTTGCAAAAATGTATCAATTTAGGCTTTACATATAAATAAAGACAAAGACCAGTTTCAGTTACACTATTCTCCAGAGACCCACCATGAGTGTTCAAGTGCAGCCCATGTTCCAAAAACCTGACAGAAGTTATGCTTATTTGATATGGGCCGCTATTAATGCAACAGAGGATAAGATGGCAACAGTTGTTCAAATTTATCAGTATTTTATCGAAAACTATGACTTTTACAAATTTTCGCCAACTCCTGATTTGTGGAAGCGTGCAATAAGGAAAAGGTTATGTAGTGACCCCTGTTTTCACCGTATTGAGCCCCAATTTGTTGGAGGGTATTGGTGTGTGTCACAGGGTTTTTCCCGTATCTATGATCATGGAGGCGGCAAAAGGCGAAGGGTCGTGTTAAAACCAACTAAGAAGCGACAGTCCCTGCCAAGCAATGCACCAGCACTAGCACCAGCACCGGCTTCCGATAACGGACCCACCGTCAGTGACAACCCTGAGCCCGAGCCTGATCCTGAGACAGAGTCGGATTTCGCGGCCAGTTTTGATGAAGCTTGCATGTACCTAAGCGATTTCCCGCCTCACCTGCTGACTACAGGTGGGCTAGTCCCGCTGCAACATATCGACGTGGGTGATGAAGAAAGCTGTACTGGCAGTGGACCGGCGCCGGCGCAAGCTGAATGGGAAATAGTATGGTGAGTACTGTATTGTTGCCGTATTATTTTGGTGGGGCTGGCTGGGTACTTCTTTAGGGGGCTGACCATTACTGTACATTAAAACTTTTCATTTTGTTTTTCCTCAGAAAAGAAAATGGCTAATGGGGTAATTTCGATGGATAATATTGTGCTGTATGCTGATGTTATCCGGACGAACAGTATACTGTGTAATAAACCCGAATAAATAAAACTATGCATTTATTATACATGTTCAGTATACAGTACTGTATATGCACATACTGGGGGCGAGACGTGTTTGCAGCAGAGAGAGATCCGCTGCTCTCTCAGCGCAAAGATCGGCACATTAAAAATTATTTTAAATACATTTTTATTTATATTGTAGATGTGCAGGGGGTCTCGGGAGCTGAACCGCACTGGTTTCAAGTCGGGGGACCCCCTGCTCCCCGAGATACAGGCCCCTTTAGGGGGTGCCGGTATCCCTCTGCGTTTAAAGGGCCCGATCACGTGACCGCGACCTGTAAACCAAGCAGAGCAGAGGGATACCGGCACCCCCTAAAGGGTCAGTTAATACCGCTACGGTCATGAAGGGGTTAAGCCCTCCCGCTACCCCCCGCAAGCCATAAACAAGCACCTTTGGGGCTAATACCCCCTTCACCCACCCCCGCTACCCACAATAAAAAAAAACACACACAGCAGCCGCCAAAAAATAAATAAATAAATCTAAATAAATAAATAAATAAATGACAATAAATACATTTGAAATACATTTTTATTGATAGTGTAGATGTGCAGGGGGTCTCGGGAGCTGAACCGCACTGGTTTCAGGTCGGGGGACCCCCTGCCCCCCGAGATACAGGCCCCTTTATGAGGTGCCGGTATCCCTCTGCATTTGAGGCCTCGATCACGTGACCGCGGCCTGTTAAACCAAGCAGAGGAGAGGGATACCGGTACCCCCTAAAGGGGCCTGTATCTCGGGAAGCAGGGGGTCCCCAGACCTAAAACCAGTGCGTTTCAGCTCCGGAGACCCTCTGCACATCTACACTATAAATAAAACACATACAGTATATACAGTAAATAAACACTCGTTCTTTACCTTAACGGCTATGCGCTATGGTAAAGAAGCAGCATTTCTGTATTTTTAATAATATTGTACAGTGAGCAGGGGGTTCCCTGAGCTAGAAATCTAAACTCAGGGGACCCCCTGCTCCTGCTCAATATTATTAAAAATACAGAAATGCTGCTTCATTACCATAGCGGATAGCCGCTAAGGCAATGAAGGGGTTAACCCACCATGCCTGCTTTATTGTGGGTGGCAGGGATGGGTGAGGGGGGTATTTGGCCCTTGGTGTGAGTTTAGGACTTGCGGGGGGGGTTGCGGGTGCACTTAACCCCTTCATGACCGTAGCAGTTAATACCGCTACGGTCATGAAGGGGTTAAGCCCTCCCGCTACCCCCCCCCACAAGCCCTAAACAAGCACCGTTGGGGCTAATACCTCATTCACCCACCCCCGCTACCCACAATAAAAAAAACTCACACACAGCAGCCGCCAAAAAATAAATAAATAAATCTAAATAAATAAATAAATAAATGACAATAAATACATTTGAAATACATTTTTATTGATAGTGTACATGTGCAGGGGGTCTCGGGAGCTGAACCGCACTGGTTTCAGGTCGGGGGACCCCCTGCCCCCCGAGATACAGACCCCTTTATGAGGTGCTGGTATCCCTCTGCGTTTAAAGGTACCGATCACTTGATCGCGGCCTGTTAAACCAAGTAGAGGGATACCGGCACCCCCAAAAGGGGCCTGTATCTCGGGGGGGCAGGGGGTCCCCAGACCTGAAACCAGTGCGGTTCTGCTCTGGAGACCCTCTGCACATCTACACTATCAATAAAAATGTATTTTAAATGTATTTATTTATATTCATTTATTTATTTATTTATTTATTTAGATGTATTTATTAATAGTGCTGCTGCTGCTGTGTGTGAATGTTTTTTTATTGTGGGTAGTGGGGATGGGTGGGGGGGGGGCTAATACCCCCTTCACCCCATCCCCGCTACCCACAATCAAAAAAATTCACGCACAGCAGCCCCACAATTAATAAATAAATCTAAATAAATAAATAAATACATGAAGAGAAATAAATATATACTGTACTGTAAGTACCAACCAGAAAACACAATTTAAAACCAAAGCTAACCCTTACAATACCAAGGATTACATCTACAGTGTATCTAATTGTAAAAAACATTATACATTATAAACACATTGAAGCATTGCAATAAACAACAAACAAGCCCCCTCCCCTATTCTCTTTGAAACCTCCCTACCTTCACTGTAATCTATGTAAAAACCCCTCCCCTATTCTCTTTGAAACCTCCCTACCTTCACTGTAATCTATGTAAAAAACCCTCCCCTATTCTCTTTGAAACCTCCCTACCTTCACTGTAATCTATGTAAAACCCCCTCCCCTATTCTCTTTGAAACCTCCCTACCTTCACTGTAATCTATGTAAAACCCCCTCCCCTATTCTCTTTGAAACCTCCCTACCTTCACTGTAATCTATGTAAAACCCCCTCCCCTATTCTCTTTGAAACCTCCCTACCTTTACTGCAATCTATGTAAAAAAAAAACCTCCCCCTGTTGTGTGTTAAATCTCCCTGGCCTGTGTTTCTGAGTGCCCGCTTTATTGTGTGTAGCGGGGGTGGGTGACGGGGTTTATAAATGTGAGTTTATAAATAAAATAAAGAATATTATTTCTAGGGGCCCTAGAACAGAAGTTCCCACGCCAATTTCGCGCTCATTGCTCTTTTTTTACAATGTTGCTGGTCTTGCGGCTTTGCAGTCTGCAAGCAAAAAGCAGTTTGTAGTACTGAGTGTGAGATAAATTATTTATCAGTGTTGATCAAAGAGAGTTGATCAGAAGGATTCCCCTTATATACAGCACTCTATTGTCATTCATACAGTACAGTATAGTAAAGGGTAGACAACAAATGGTCTTGCAGTATATTACTACAAATCTGTCAGGTTGACCAGAATCACTGCGGATATCGGAAAATAATAAAATTTTATTAATTCTACATAGATACTTAAAAACACAGCCACAAAAGGGATTTGTAACAATGTACAGTATATGTGTTTTTAAGTATCTACTGTATGTACTGTAGAATTAATAAAATTGTATTATTTTCCGATATCCGCAGTGATTCTGGTCAACCTGACAGATTTGTAGTAATATACTGCAAGACCATTTGTTGTCTACCCTTTACTATACTGTATGAATGACAATAGAGTGCTGTATACTTTATAAGGGGAATCCTTCTGATCAACTCTCTTTGATCAACACTGATAAATATCATATTTATACCCCTTTAGCACCTGTCGTTCCATCCTATGCACCCATTTACAATGGTGATTGCGGTCGTATTCACGTACTTTATGTGAGATAAATTAACCAGTTCTTTTATTGCTGAAGTCGCCACAAAAAACTTTTATTTTCAAATACAGTACATTACAATGGTGAAACATTTCAAGTTAACAGCAATTCAAAACATCAACACACAATAATACATACTGAACAGTACTGTATGATTATTTATTTATAATACAGTATACAGCTCTGTACTGTATATGCAGTATACAGTATACTGTATTGTATTGGGGCCTTGTCTTTGGGGGTTTATTCATGCAATTATTAGGGTGACCTGCCTTTGGAAATACTGGGACAGTACAGTTCCAGCTATTTCAGCCACCCCACCCCCTCCCTTAGAGTTTTTAATCCCTCCCTGGCCAAGCGTCAATCGTCTGGCTAATCCAACCCAAGCCATTGTTTTGTTAATCTGCCCCTGGGCTGGCTACGGTAACAAGATTCAGCAGGAGGCCAGCCAGCGTCTGATCCCACCATCCCCCTCCCTTAGAGGGAGGCCTGCCTGCTTTGGAAAAATCCCCTCTCGAATTGGAAATGTAAATCTGATGTGCATCCGTTTGCTTACAGTAACTGTTCTGTTCAGAACAGCCACTGCTTCTAAATTACTGAAAATATACAGGATAAATATACAGTAATGTGAAATAATCCATTCTGTGGGTCTGAGAGGGTTGAAAGTCACCAGGTCCTCATACAGTACAGTACATTCTCGAATACCTTTAGAATAAAAATACAGTATATATAAATATACTGCTGCGGCCAAGTTTATTCGAGCATTTGCCCGTTCTTGGCCGCAGCAGTAGCCTGGCGCGCGCCCGAGGGTGACGGGCGCGCGCCGAAGCAGCGGAAGAGCGCCCTCCGATCGGGGCGCTCTCCCTACCGCTGCCGGGTCCGCCGGGTCCCCCGGAACCCCCTGCCGCTGTCCCTCCCTCGGGGAGCCCTGGACGCGCGTGCAGGGGGCGCAGGCTCCCGAAGACGCGTGACCGCGCGTCTATGATGCGCGGCACGCCGAGGGGCGGCCACTAGCAAGCCGGGAAATCTCCCGGCTTGCGGATCTGGCCGATGCGCAATAAAGCGTGTCGGCAGTGTACAGTATAAATATCGCACAGTATAATGTTAAATAACCCATCCTGTTCTTTTTCCCTTCATAACAGTATCCTCATTGTGTCTGCGGTACAGTAGTTCATTGAGAGAGGAGAGGTTTTGTGTACATCATTACTGCTGTTTATATACTGTACATTTGACTGCACAAGCCGATTTGACGGGACACAACGCCCCCTGTCCCCCTTGGGCACCCTTTTTACTGGAACGACAAGAAAACAAAAACTTTGTTCAGTTACTGTACTGTACTGTATGTGCGTACTGTATTATGGTAGAACTACTGTACAGTAGGTGGCTGGTACAGCTTTCTCTGGAAAGAAAAAAATGGAACAGTTAGTAGGCAGTTACTGTAGTACTGTCAAACTAGTCTACTGTACTGTATACTGGAACTACTGTATACTCTGACTATTGGGAAAGAAAAAATCTGTGCCATACTTACCTGTATCATACTGTACTTACTGTACAATACTACAGCACTGTACTACTTTCCTTATGCTTGCCCATAGCGCGATGACAATGGGCAACACAGTGGCAATATGGTCTATATATTTATTGCAGCGTTCCACGGTGAGTTCATTGTTCCAAAAACTCATTATGGCTTTATACAACTCGTCCTTCTTGGAGGGTTTCGCCACTTGGCACGGATGTGGTCCTTCAGCTGATACCAGACCATTTCGATCGGATTGAAGTCTGGCGATCTGTGATTGGAAAGAAAGGACAATTAGTTTAAGAGATACAGTACACAGTAAAAACAGTGGGGAACAAAAATGGGACACGGTCTACTGCACTTACTCCGCTGGCGTCTTCACCCAGTTGACGCCGCGCTCAAGGATATGCACCGTCGACGCGGTGTGCTTTGGATCGTTGTCCTGGTAGAAGCGATGCCCATTGGGAAAGTCACGTCTGATGTATCGCACTATCACGGGCACAATGTTGTTTTGGAAGAAATCTTTATTCATGATTCCTATAGCAAGAAAAGAAAAGTGCTCAATAGTACAGTACAGTGCATACGGTAAGGCAACACTAGTCAAGTACAGTACATTAGGCGGCATTATATTTGAGAAATTGTACCTTCAAAGACGACAATGCATCCCGGTCCACGCCTAGAGATGGCACCCCACACATGCAGCTTCACAGGGTGTTTTGGCCGTGGCTTCAAAGTTATGCGGCCTTTTTTGTGGAACGCAAATCTTGCAAATCTCTCCAGCGACACAGTAGACTCATCAGTGAAGATGCAATCCTGGAAAGTCTCACCGCTGTCGATCCATGCTTGGGCCTGTAGCACTCTTTTGATTTTGTTTGCGTCCCGTATCATGGGGTACGCTCTGTAATGACAATGAATAAAAATTTTTAGCGTCACAGCGCAGTACAGTTTGCAAAACAACACTTTTACTTTACAGTACCTCCTGTACTGTCCAGTACTAACCTCACACGTCCATATTTCCATCCAATTCTGCGTCTCATCTTCTTTATGCTGCTCTCGGATACAGTCAGATTGTGCTTTTCCTGCAGAGTGTTTTTAACCCTTAATGCGCTCCTCTCATCATTCTCCTCACTTATTCTGTCCACCAGAAGAGTAGTCTTCCTACAATGCAAAGAAATTATATTGTTTTATTAATATGCAGCAATATAAAATGTATACTGTATACTGTACATGTAATGTTGTAATATACAGTAAATATAAATATACAAAAAATGTATACTGCTGTACTATAAATATAAATAGACAAAATATACAGTATACAGTACTGTTGTAATATAAATATACTATATAAATATACTGTTGTTATATCATAATAAATACACATCATATACTGTATATTCCGTTGTAAGATGAATTGCAATATAACAAAAGTGTATACTGCTGCACAAAAAATATAAATTGACCACACATACACTATATACTGTTGTAATATAAATATACTATATAAATACGGTATACTGTTGTTATATCATAATAAATACACATCATATACTGTATATTCCGTTGTAAGATGAATTGCAATATAACAAAAGTGTATACTGCTGCACAAAAAATATAAATTGACCACACATACACTATATACTGTTGTAATATAAATATACTATATAAATACGGTATACTGTTGTTATATCATAATAAATACACATCATATACTGTATATTCCGTTGTAAGATGAATTGCAATATAACAAAAGTGTATACTGCTGCACAAAAAATATAAATTGACCACACATACACTATATACTGTTGTAATATAAATATACTATATAAATACGGTATACTGTAGATGTACACTACAGTTTTCTATATTTTTTTTGGTTAAGTTTTATAAATATACTTACGCATTTGTTACCCTTAGTGCCTTTTTGCGGTCTCTGTTTTTTCCGTGTGCATGATAGCACACGGTGTTTGATGGCACAACGAGGCCAGAAGCAGTTAACCAGCGCTGGATATCTGCAATTCGTTTTCCGCTCGTGTACATCTCCTTCATTCTCATGCTGAGATCCTTTGAAATCTTCTTAACAGGCATTGCTGCGAGTAGAAAGAAATACAAACACAAGAATGTGTATTCGATGTTTAGTCGATGTGTATTCAATGTGCAGTGAATCCACAAAATGGATGGTGTATTTATATGTTAATGACTCACATTACAGACCACCCACTTTCAACACCTGTACCTGGCCGCCATGCATAAAAGGTTGTACACGTTGCATAGCCCACCACTTGCTGATCTTTATCTGAGCCATTGTCCAGATACTGCATTGTGCCTCCCGCTTACATGGAGCATCCCCGGTTCTATGGACGCAAGAACCATCTCACCTCTGCTGTGCCTGCCACACTGAAAAAGAAAAAGGCAGTTACCGTTTCCAAGCCAAAGGCAAAGCGACAGGCTAAGGCCAATAAAGAAAACCTTCTGCTGACCCCAAAGGCTAAGGGTTTTAAAACACGTCAGCCTTATCATGTGAAGAAGAAATACGGTACTGTGCTCGGTACGCAAGACGAATGGCAGCAAACTCACCGAATCCGCAGACCACTTCCTCCCATAAGCTTTGACGACTCTGCTGTAGCTGTCCCGGAAATCTTCAGCCCGGCTTCTCCATCCCCATCTTCTCCGGTTCCATCTGAAGATGCTGCTGCCTCTGAAATCCATGGGTCACTGTCTCCTTTGCTCTTGGATGACTCTGCTTCTCGCCCGGAAATCCAGCGGTCACCTTCTCCATCCCTCTTCGACGACGCTGCAGCTTCTCCTGTACCGGGCATCCCCAGGTCACCTCCTCCACTCTCCATCGATGCCGCTTCTCTCCAGGGAAACCCCATCTCATCCTCCGTTGCACCCATCCCCCCAGATCTCCAGATGCCATGCACAAGCAGCTCGTTAGACCGGATCCTGAATGGGCTAACTGTGGATCTCCCCGGGAACTCTATTGTGCTGGCAAAGCTAGATCTGCTTCTGGAGTCTGTGCTACATGTGGGGCAACGAATGGACAAGATAGAGGCTAACATAGCGGGCATACATCGTTTGCTCGGTATTAATGCCCCTGTTTCCCCGACGCTGGAGCAGGGGGGTGACATGGATGTGATGCATGGTACCTTCGGGCCCCGTTCATCACCAAGCACACCCCCTCCACCAGAAGATGCAGTGTACTATGCTATTGAGGAGGACATGACAACCCCGTCAAGACCACGCCAGGAGACAACCCGGCGACCACTACCGGAGGAAAGCTTCCTCCCAGACACCCTACCATCGCCCGTCGCCTCAAGTACACCCGCTCCCAAAAGACCTCCTACACCCGCTCACATAGAAACAGTGCCCGACATCTCCCTGTGCGATCTGACACCGGCGCTGAGGGAGAAGTATAGGGTGAGGAGTGCTGGTATACCACACAAGTATGCCTTGATCATATTTAAACACCATGTTCCCTACACATTGTACTGCGAGTGGGTGTTCAAAGTAAATTACGATGGGAATCACCATAAAAAGGCCCTTCCTGCTAATTTAAGGAAAAACATTGTGGAAGAAATGCGGCGCTATTATCCTGTTACAGATCCTGTAATGAGAACCGTTAGAGACTGCATTAATGGCATTTTGCACCATGCAAGGCATCGGCCATGGATGGAAAATGGGGAGTACGTTCAGTGAGACCATACTGTAATATTGTGCTGTACTGTACAGTACATGTTTTGCCCTACAGTACCTGCTGTACTTAAACAAAGAATACTGTATGTTGTTGTGTGTTGCACGGTTTTTGTACTGTATTTGTATATAAAAGTTTTTGGTGGCGACTTCAGCAATAAAAGAACTGGTTAATTTATCTCACACTCAGTACTACAAACTGCTTTTTGCTGCCAGACTGCAAAGCCGCAAGACCAGCAACATTGTAACAAAAGAGCAATGAGCGTGAAATTGGCGTGGGAACTTCTGTTCTAAGGCCCCTAGAAATAATATTCTTTATTTTATTTATAAACTCACATTTATAAACCCCGTCACCCACCCCCGCTACACACAATAAAAAATAATCACACACAGCATCCCCGCAATAAAGAAATAAATAAATACAAATAAATACATTTGAAATACATTTTTATTTATAGTGTAGATGTGCAGGGGGTCTCCGGAGCTGAACCGCATTGGTTTCAGGTCGGGGGACACCCTGCCCCCCGAGATACAGCCTCCCTTGTGGGTACTGACTGGGTGGTTAGGCCTCACGGGGGGGGTTAGTGTGGGAGGGTATGTAGGCATCCCGAGTGGTGGGTGAGGGTGGGTTAACCCCTTCATGACTGTAGCGGTTAATAACCGCTATGGTGATTAAGGGGTTAGGGGACATTACTTTGTACTGTATGTTTTAATTTTTGTGTCTGTTTTGCAGAAGCGGAGGGGCCATGGCCAGGATGGGGGGGGGTAACGGTATGTGGGTAGGGGATGAGGTTGGTTAGACCTCACAGTATGCACATTGGGTCCCCCCCCTCCCCACATTTACATACACTGCACTGACAGCAGGGAGGGAGATTTACTGGTAACAGAAACATCTCTCTGCCTTCAGTGTAATCTGTTTAAAGCCCCCTCCCCCCTAATGTGTGTTTCTGTAAAATCTCTCTCCCTTCAGTGTAATCTGTTTAACAGAAACATTAGGGGGGAGGGGGCTTTAGGCCTTTAAATCTCTCTCCCTTCAGTGTAATCTGTTTAACAGAAACATTAGGGGGGAGGGGGCTTTAGGCCTTTACATCTCTCTCCCTTCAGTGTAATCTGTTTAATAGAAACATCAGGGGGGAGGGGGCTTTAGGCCTTTACATCCCTCTCCCTTCAGTGTAATCTGTATAACAGAAACATTAGGGGGGAGGGGGCTTTAGGCCTTTACATCTCTCTCCCTTCAGTGTAATCTGTTTAACAGAAACATTAGGGGGGAGGGGGCTTTAGGCCTTTACATCTCTCTCCCTTCACTGTAATCTGTTTAACAGAAACATTAGGGGGGAGGGAGCTTTAGGCCTTTACATCTCTCTCCCTTCAGTGTAGTCTGTTTAACAGAAACATTAGGGGGGAGGGGGCTTTAGGCCTTTACATCTCTCTCCCTTCAGTGTAATCTGTTTAACAGAAACATTAGGGGGGAGGGGGCTTTAAACAGATTACACTGAAGGCAGGGAGATAAAGGGAATTTACTGTATTGTTCATCATGTACATTGCAATGCTGTGTATAAAGTATAAGGTTTTTTACAATTAGATAGATGTAATCCTTGGTATTGTAAGGGTTAGCTTTGGTTTTAAATTGTGTTTTCTGGTTGGTACTTACAGTATATATTGATTTTGGTTTACTTGATTGGTTAAAATAGTTGACTTGTTTGGAAGTGTTTGTATTTACTGGTAGAGTAGCTTGCAATTATATTGTTAACATTCATTTGCAGAATGTATATGGTGCATAGATTTTATGCATCATTTATACAATGTAAATGCAATGTACTGTGTGGATTGGAATGTTATGTTTTATATTGTAAAATCAGTTAGGATTATTAAATGGATTATTATTATTGTCTGTATAGAGAAGCGTTATTTGTAGGACAGTATGATTTTGATAACCATTCTACATGTATTTGTATATTGGTTCATCATCTGTGTGTATATATACTGTATATTGTATATATCTATATATATATATCTATATACAGTTTCTATATATATACAGTATATATATACAGTATATACTGTATATGTACAGTATAGGTACAGTATAGGGATTGTTATTATATATATACTGTATATATATCCAGTATATATATACAGTATATATTTATTTCTCTTCATGTATTTATTTATTTATTTAGATTTATTTATTAATTGTGGGGCTGCTGTGCGTGAATTTTTTTGATTGTGGGTAGCGGGGATGGGGTGAAGGGGGTATTAGCCCCCCCCCCCACCCATCCCCACTACCCACAATAAAAAAACATTCACACACAGCAGCAGCAGCACTATTAATAAATACATCTAAATAAGTAAATAAATAAATAAATGAATATAAATAAATACATTTAAAATACATTTTTTTTGATAGTGTAGATGTGCAGAGGGTCTCCAGAGCAGAACCGCACTGGTTTCCGGTCTGGGGACCCCCTGCCCCCGAGATACAGACCCCTTTTGGGGGTGCCGGTATCCCTCTGCTTGGTTTAACAGGCCGCGGTCACGTGATCGGGGCAATGTAACGCAGAGGGATACCGGCACATTATTTATTTATGTATTGCGGGGATGCTGTGTGATTTTTTTTATTGTGGGTAGCGGGGGTGGGTGTGGTTATTTACACGGGATCCCCCTCCCCACATTTACATACAGTACACTGCACTCAGAAACACAGGCCAGGCAGATTTAACACACACACACAATAGGGGGTGTTTTTTTTACATAGATTGCAGGGAAGCTTAACGCACACACACAATAGGGGGATAGGGTGAGGGGGTTTTACATAGATTAGAGAGAAGGCAGGGAGTTTTAAAAGCGAGAATAGGGGGAGGGGGGTTTACATAGATTAGAGAGAAGGCAGGGAGTTTTAAAAGCGAGAATAGGGGGAGGGGTTTTTACATAGATTAGAGAGAAGGCAGGGAGTTTTAAAAGAGAATAGGGGGAGGTGGTTTTACATAGATTACAGTGAAGTTAGGGAAGTTTAACACAGACATGAAAAATATGTATTGAATGTATTAATTGTTTATTATGCCTTAACCCCTTCATTACCTTAGCGGCTATACGCTATGGTAATGAAGCAGCATTTCTGTATTTTTAATAATATTGAGCAGGAGCAGGGGGCCCCCTGAGTTTAGATTTCTGTCTCAGGGAACCCCCTGCTCACTTTACAATATTATTAAAAATACAGAAATGCTGCTTCGTTACCATAGCGCATAGCCGCTAAGGTAAAGAATGATTCTTTAATGATGTGTGTGTTTATTTCACAGTGTAGATGTGCAGAGGGTCTCCGGAGCAGAAACGTTCTGGTTTCAGGTTCCTCTGCTTGGTTTAACAGGCCGTAGTCACGTGATCGGGGCCTTTAAACGCAGAGGGATACCGGCACCTCATAAAGGGGTCTGTATCTCGGGGGGCAGGGGGTCCCCCGACCTGAAACCAATGCGGTTCAGCTCCCGAGACCCCCTGCACATCTACACTATAAATAAAAATGTATTTAAAATAATTTTTAGGCCCCGCAATTCTTTACGGCATTTTTCGATACACTACACAAAGTGGCAATAGGTTGTATATTCCTCGCTGGCGACATGAACCGCACCCTAGACCCAGACCTGGACAGATGCACAGGGACTAACTTACCACAGAAACAGGACGTACTAACCATACTTCACGGGCTACACGATTGTCATTTACTTGACATTTGGAGGGAAAAACACCCCACGGAGAGAACATACACTTTTTACTCACACCCCCACAACAGATACAGTAGGATAGATTACTTCCTGGTATCTAAGAAAGCGGTCCCCATGGTCACCCATACTGGGATCCATGATATTTCATGGTCGGACCATGCACCGATTGAGCTGCGGTGTGCTCTGCAGCTTCTGGACAGACCGGGGGCGAACTGGAAATTAAACGAGCTGCTGTTAAAAAAACCAATATCGGAGCGGGCGATAGGAGATAAAATCAAGGAATATTTTGATATCAACACGGGGAGTGTATCTTCCCACTCTACACTCTGGGAAGCCCATAAGGCAACCATGAGGGGTCTTCTAATGAATTTAGCAGCACAAACCAAACGAGCTAAGGAGTCCCAGATAAAAGACCTGCGAGGGAGACTAGCACACCTCTCCGCATGTCATAGTCTAAATAAACAGAGCGCTACCCTAAAGGAACTCTCTGACACCAAAACTAAACTCAATTTGTTGCTAAACTCCAGAGCCGAGAGGGAGTTGGCCTGGTCCAAGCGTAAGTTTTATGACAAAGCCAACAAACCAGATACCTTACTTGCCAATAAATTACGTAACAAACTCCCTAATTATAGTATTTCCTCTATCCGCACCAAGGGGGGGGACCTTACCTCCGATCCCAGAAGAATTGTTGAGGAATTTAAATTTTTTTACGAAGTTCTCTATGATGGAGATAAGGTCAGCCACACACAGAAAATAGAGGAAAAAACCCAGAAATTCCTAAAAGAGGCGCGCCTTCCCAAATTGAGCAGGGCAGAAAAGGAGGCACTACAGGGTGACTTTACGTTCGAAGAACTATCAGAGGTTATAAAGGCCCTTAAGCCAGCTTTAGCTCCGGGACCAGATGGTTTTTCAAATTTATATTACAAAAAATACCTTAAAATATTAGCGCCACAACTATTAAAACTATTTAACGAGATCTTAGCGGGAGGCGCCTTTCCATCCCAGATGCTCCAGGCCTCAATCTCCCTGATCCATAAGCCTGGCAAGGACCCGGTGGACTGTAAGAGCTACCGGCCCATATCCCTGATCAATTCCGATGTGAAAATATTTTCTAAACTCATAGCTAACAGGGTGGGCATTGTCCTGCCTGGGCTAATCCATCCGGATCAGGTAGGATTTATTGGAGGAAGGCAGGCGGCAGACAACACAAGACGGATCATTGATTTGATCGATCTGGCCAATAGAAAGAATATCCCGTCTATGCTGTTGAGTCTGGATGCCGAGAAGGCCTTCGATAGGATTGACTGGTCCTATCTGAGGGCAGTACTAGGAGCGTTTGGGTTCGAGGGACGCCTCCTAGAAGCCATCTTAGCCCTGTATAAAGGCCCCACAGCTAGGGTGCGCCACCAGGGCTTCCCATCGGAGCAATTCAACATCTGTAGCGGGACGCGACAGCGGTGCCCCCTGTCCCCTTTGCTATTTGCATTATGTATAGAACCCCTGGCGGCCCATATTCACCTAAGCCCAGATATAACAGGGATAGAAGTAGGGGACCAATCCCACAAAGTGGCATTATACGCTGATGACGTTATACTGACCCTGTCGAGACCGCTCACTTCCCTGCCCAATGTCTTTGAGATTCTGGGTGCGTTTAGCCTCATCTCTGGGTTTAAAATTAACCAGACAAAGTCTGAAGCCCTAAATATTAGTCTCCCGCGCCCAATGGAGAAATTAATCGAACTAAATTTTAACTTTAAATGGCAAGCCTCCTCAATCAAATACTTAGGTATCCAAATTACCAAGACATATGACTCATTATACAAAGCTAATTATCCCAAATTATTTCAAGCTTTAAGGGAGGATATGAGGGTGTGGGCGGGGTTTGGAATTTCTTGGTTTGGAAGAATTCATAGCATTAAGATGAATCTTCTGCCAAGGGTGCTTTACCTGTTCCAGGCCCTGCCAATACCATTGGTGCGGGCAGATATCCTCGCCTTACAGTCAAAGATCATGAAATTCATTTGGCACAAGAAGAGTCCA